>NW_027171805.1:92500-100000 GCF_036898095.1 Palaemon carinicauda | reverse complement strand
GTAGTAGTAATAATAATAATAATAATAATAATATAGATAGCACCAGTAGTAGTAATAATAATAATAATAATAATAATAATAATAATAATAATAATATAGATAGCACCAGTCATAATAATAATAATAATAATAATAATAATAATAATAATAATAATAATAATAATAATAATAATAATAATAATAATATAGATAGCACCAGTAATAATAATAATAATAATAATAATAATAATAATAATAATAATAATATAGATAGCACCAGTAATAATAATAATAATAATAATAATAATAATAATAATAATAATAATAATAATAATATAGATAGCACCAGTAGTAATAATAATAATAATAATAATAATAATAATAATAATAATAATATAGATAGCACCAGTAGTAATAATAATAATAATAATAATAATAATAATAATATAGAGAGCACCAGTAGTAATAATAATAATAATAATAATAATAATAATAATAATATAGATAGCACCAGTAGTAATAATAATAATAATAATATAGAGAGCACCAGTAGTAGTAATAATAATAATAATAATAATAATAATAATAATAATAATAATAATAATATAGATAGCACCAGTAGTAGTAATAATAATAATAATAATAATAATAATATAGATAGCACCAGTAGTAGTAATAATAATAATAATAATAATAATAATATAGATAGCACTAGTAGTAGTAGTAGTAATAATAATAATAATAATAATATAGATAGCACCAGTAATAATAATAATAATAATAATAATAATAATAATAATAATAATAATAATAATAATAATAATATAGATAGCACCAGTAATAATAATAATAATATAAAATAATAATAATAATATAGATAGCACCAGTAATAATAATAATAATAATAATAATAATAATAATAATATAGGTAGCACCGGTAGTAATAATAATAATAATAATAATAATGTAGATAGCACCAGTAGTAGTAATAATAATAACAATAATAATAATAATAATAATAATAATAATAATAATAATAATAATAATAATAATAATATAGATAGCACCAGTAGTAATAATAATAATAATAATAATAATAATAATAATAATAATAATAATAATGTAGATAGCACCAGTAATAATAATAATAATAATAATAATAATAATAATAATAATAATAATAATAATAATATAGATAGCACCAGTAGTAATAATAATAATAATAATAATAATAATAATAATAATAATAATAATGATAATAATAATAATATAGATAGCACCAGTAGTAGTAATAATAATAATAATAATAATAATAATATAGATAGCACCAGTAGTAATAATAATAATAATAATGATAATAATAATAATAATAATAATAATAATAATAATAATAATAATAATAATATAGATAGCACCAGTAATAATAATAATAATGATGATAATAATAATAATAATAATATAGATAGCACCAGTAGTAGTAATAATAATAATAATAATAATAATATAGATAGCACCAGTAGTAATAATAATAATAATAATAATAATAATAATAATAATAATAATAATATAGATAGCACCGGTAGTAATAATAATAATAATAATAATAATAATAATAATAATAATAATAATAATAATAATAATATAGATAGCACCAATAATAATAATAATAATAATAATAATAATAATAATAATAATATTAATAATAATAATAATATAGATAGCACCAGTAGTAGTAATAATAATAATAATAATAATAATAATAATAATAATATAGAGAGCACCAGTAATAATAATAATAATAATAATAATAATAATAATAATAATAATAATAATAATAATAATAATAATAATATAGATAGCACCAGTGGTAATAATAATAATAATAATAATAATAATAATAATAATAATAATAATAATAATAATAATATAGATAGCACCGGTAATAATAATAATAATAATAATAATAATAATAATAATAATAATAATATAGATAGCACCAGTAGTAGTAGTAATAATAATAATAATAATAATAATAATAATAATAATAATAATAATAATAATAATATAGATAGCACCAGTAGTAGTAGTAGTAGTAATAATAATAATAATAATAATAATAATAATAATAATAATAATAATAATAATAATAATAATAATAATAATATAGATAGCACCAGTAATAATAATAATAATAATAATAATAATAATAATAATAATAATATAGATAGCACCAGTAGTAGTAATAATAATAATAATAATAATAATAATAATAATAATAATAATAATAATATAGATAGCACCAGTAATAATAATAATAATAATAATAATAATATAGATAGCACCAGTAGTAATAATAATAATAATAATAATATAGATAGCACCAGTAATAATAATAATAATAATAATAATAATAATAATAATAATAATAATATAGATAGCACCAGTAGTAATAATAATAATAATAATAATAATAATAATAATAATAATAATATACATAGCACCAGTAGTAATAATAATAATAATAATAATAATATAGATAGCACCAGTAATAATAATAATAATAATAATAATAATAATATAGATAGCACCAGTAATAATAATAATAATAATAATAATAATAATAATAATAATAATAATAATAATAATAATAATAATATAGATAGCACCGGTAGTAATAATAATAATAATAATAATAATAATAATAATAATAATATAGATGGCACCAGTAATAATAATAATGATAAAAATAATAATAATAATAATATTAATAACAATAATAATATAGATAGCACGAGTAGTAGTAGTAGTAATAATAATAATAATAATAATAATAATAATAATAATAATAATATAGATAGCACCAGTAGTGGTAGTAGTAATGATAATAATAATAATAATAATAATATAGATAGCACCAGTAGTGGTAGTAGTAATGATAATAATAATAATAATAATAATAATAATATAGATAGCACCAGTAGTAATAATAATAATAATAATAATAATAATAATATAGATAGCACCAGTAGTAATAATAATAATAATAATAATGATAATAATAATATAGATAGCACCAGTAGTAATAATAATAATAATAATAATAATAATGATAATAATAATATAGATAGCACCAGTAGTAATAATAAAAATAATAATAATAATAATAATAATAATATAGATAGCACCAGTAATAATAATAATAATAATAATAATAATAATAATAATAATAATAATAATAATAATAATAATAATATAGATAGCACCTGTATAATAATAATAATAATAATGATATAGATAGCACCAGTAGTAATAATAATAATAATATAGATAGCACCAGTAATAATAATAATAATAATAATAATAATAGCACCAGTAGTAGTAATAATAATAATAATAATAATAAAAATAATAATAATAATAATGATAATAATATTAATAATAATATAGATAGCACCAGTAGTAATAATAATAATAATAATAATAATAATAATATAGATAGCACCAGTAATAATAATAATAATAATAATAATAATAATATAGATAGCACCAGTAATAATAATAATAATAATAATAATAATAATAATAATATAGATAGCACCAGTAGTAGTAATAATAATAATAATAATAATAATAATAATAATATAGATAGCACCAGTAATAATAACAATAATAATAATAATAATAATAATAATAATAATAATATAGATAGCACCAGTAGTAGTAGTAATAATAATGATAATAATAGTAATATAGACAGCACCAGTAGTAATAATAATAATAATAATAATAAAAATAATATAGATAGCACCAGTAGTTATAATAATAATAATAATAATAATAATAATAATAATAATAATAATAATAATAATAATAATAATAATAATAATATAGATAGCACCAGTAGTAATAATGATAATAATAATAATAATAATAATAATAATAATAATAATAATAATAATAATAATAATAATATAGATAGCACCAGTAGTAATAATAATAATAATAGTAATAATAATAATATAGATAGCAACAGTAGTAATAATAATAATAATAATAATAATAATAATAATAATAATAATGATAATAATAATAATAATAATAATAATAATATAGATAGCACCAGTAGTAATAATAATAATAATAATAATAATAATAATATATATAGCACCAGTAATAATAATAATAATAATAATAATAATAATAATAATAATAATAATAATAATGATATAGATAGCACCAGTAGTAGTAATAATAATGATAATAATAATAATAATAATAATAATAATATAGATAGCACCAGTAATAATAATAATAATAATAATAATAATGATAATAATAAAAATAATAATAATAATAATATAGATAGCACCAGTAGTAGTAGTAATAATAATAATAATAATGATAATAATAATATAGATAGCACCAGTAGTAATAATAATAATAATAATAATAATAATAATATAGATAGCACCAGTAGTAGTAGTAGTAATAATAAAAATAATAATAATAATAATAATAATAATAATAATCTAGATAGCACCAGTAGTAATAATAATAATAATAATAATAATAATAATAATAATAATAATATAGATAGCACCAGTAGTAATAATAATAATAATACTAATAATAATATAGATAGCACCAGTAGTAATAATAATAATAATAATAATAATAATAATAATAATAATAATAATAATAATAATAATAATAATAATAATAATATAGATAGCACCAGTAGTAGTAATAATAATAATAATAATAATAATAATAATATAGATACCACCAGTAGTAATAATAATAATAATAGTAATAATAATAATAATATAGATAGCACCAGTAGTAATGATAATAATAATAATAATAATAATAATAATAATAATGATAATATAGATAGCACCAGTAGTAGTGATAATAATAATAATAATAATAATAATAATAATAATAATAATAATAATAATAATAATAATAATATAGATAGCACCAGTAGTAGTAGTAATAATAATAATAATAATAATAATAATAATAATAATAATATAGATAGCACCAGTAGTAATAATAATAATAATGATAATAATAATAATATAGATAGCACCAGTAGTAATAATAATAATAATAATAATAATAATAATAATAATAATAATAATAATAATAATAATAATAATAATAATAATAATAATAATATAGATAGCACCAGTAGTAATAATAATAATAATAGTAATAATAATAATAATATATATAGCACCAGTAGTAATAATAATAATAATAATAATAAAAATTATAATAACAATAATGATATAGATAGCACCAGTAGTAGTAGTAATAATAATAATAATAATAATAATAATAATAATAATAATATAGATAGCACCGGTCGTAATAATAATAATAATAATAATAATAATAATAATATAGATAGCACCAGTAGTAATAATAATAATAATAATAATAATAATATTATAGATAGCACCAGTAGTAATAATAATAATAATAATAAAAAAAATAATAATAATAACAAATAATAATATAGATAGCACCAGTAGTAATAATAATAATAATAATAATAATAATAATAATAATAATAATAATAATAATAATAATAATAATAATAATAATAATAATAATATAGATAGCACCAGTAATAATAATAATAATAATAATAATAATAATAATAATAATAATAATAATAATAATATAGATAGCACAGGTAGTAATAATAATAATAATAATAATAATAATAATAATAATAATAATAATAATAATAATAATAATCATAGTAATATAGATAGCACCAGTAGTAATAATAATAATAATAATAATAATAATAATAATAATAATAATAATAATAATAATAATAATAATAATATAGATAGCACCAGAAGTAATAATAATAATAACATAGATAGCACCAGTAGTAGTAATAATAATAATAATAATAATAATAATAATAATAATATAGAGAGCACCAGTAATAATAATAATAATAATAATAATAATAATATAGATAGCACCAGTAGTAATAATAATAATAATAATAATAATAATAATAATAATAATAATAATAATAATAATAATAATATAGATAGCACAGGTAATAATAATAATAAAAATAATAATAATAATATAGATAGCACCAGTAGTAATAATAATAATAATAATAATAATAATAATAATAATAATAATAATAATAATAATAATATAGATAGCACCAGAAGTAATAATAATAATAGTATAGATAGCACCAGTAATAATAATAATAATAATAATAATAATAATAATAATAATAATAATAATAATAATAATAATAATAATAATATAGAGAGCACCAGTAATAATAATAATAATAATAATAATAATAATAATAATAATAATAATAATAATAATAATAATAATAATAATATAGATAGCACCAGTAGTAGTAATAATAATAATAATAATAAAGATAGCACCAGTAGTAGTAATAATAATAATAATAATAATAATAATAATAATAATAATAATAATAATAATAATAATAATAATATAGATAGTACCAGTAGTAATAATAATAATAATAATAATAATAATAATAATAATAATAATATAGATAGCACCAGTAGTAATAATAATAATAATATAGATAGCACCAGTAATAATAATAATAATAATAATAATAATAATAATAATAATAATAATAATAATATAGATAGCACCAGTAGTAATAATACTAATAATAATAATAATAATAATAATAATAATAATAATAATAATAATAATATAGATAGCACCAGTAGTAATAATAATAATAATAATGATAATAATAATAATAATAATAATAATAATAATAATAATAATATAGATAGCCCCAGTAGTATTAATAATAATAATAATAATAATAATAATAATAATAATAATAATAATAATAATAATAATAATAATATAGATAGCACCAGTATTAATAATAATAATAATTATAATAATATAGATAGCACCAGTAGTAGTAGTAGTAATAATAATAATAATAATAATAATAATAATAATATAGATAGCACCAGTAATAATAATAATAATAATAATAATAATAATAATAATATAGATAGCACCAGTAGTAATAATAATAATAATAATAATAATAATAATAATAATATAGATAGCACCAGTAATAATAATAATAATAATAATCATAATAATAATAATAATATAGATAGCACCAGTAGTAATAATAATAATAATAATAATAATAATAATAATAATAATAATAATATAGATAGCACCAGTAGTAATAATAATAATAATAGTAATAATAATGATAATATAGATAGCACCAGTAGTAATAATAATAATAATAATAATAATAATAATAATAATAATAATAATAATAACATAGATAGCACCAGTAGTAATAATAATAATAATAATAGTAATAAGAATAATAATATAGATAGCACCGGTAGTAGTAATAATAATAATAATAATAATAAAAATAATAATAATAATAATAATAATAATAAAAAAAATAATATAGATAGCACCAGTAGTAAT
>NW_027171805.1:42500-47500 GCF_036898095.1 Palaemon carinicauda | reverse complement strand
CCAATGATAATAATATTAATAATATAAATAACAATATTTATAATAATAATAATAATAATGATAATAATAATATCATTACTATTACTATCATTATTATTGTTATTATTTATATTATGAATATTATTTTTATTATCAATACTAATATTAATGTTGATATAAATTATATTATTAATATTATTATTATCAATATTAATATCAATATAAATATTAACAATAATATTAATATTCTTATCAATATTATAATTCTTATTCTTATTATTATTATTAGTAATATTGATATTAAATTTAATATTAATAACAATAATATGATTAACATTAAAAAAAATAATATTAATAATATCAATAATGAAAATAATTATATTAATATTAATAATGATAATAACGTTAATAATATTAATAATATTATAATTATCACTAATAATAATAATAATAATAATAATAATAATAATAATAATAATAATAATAATAATAATAATAATAATAATAATATTACTATAAATATTATTTAATACTAATAATAACAAGATTATGAATATTTATATTTATATTAATAATAATAATAATAATAATAATAAAAATTATAATAATAATAATAATAAAATTAATATTAATAATAATAATATTATGATAATAATATTAATAATAATAACAATAATATTAATACTAATATTGATACTAATAATAATACTTATATCAATATTAATAATAATAATAGTAATAATAATAATGATAATAATAATAATAATATTAATAATCTTCATATTAATTTTAATATTAATATTATTATTATTATTATTATTATTATTATTATTATTATTATTATTATTATTATTATTATTACTACTACTACTACTACTATCAATATTATTATTATTATTATTATTATTATTATTATTATTATTATTATTATTATTTTTATTGAAATTAATATAATAACTTATTTTTATCAATATTTTTATTATTATTATTATTATTATTATTATTATTATTATTATTATTATTATTATTATTATTATAAATATCAATATTAATAATAATGATGGTTATGCTATTATTAATAATAATATTGATTATATCAATATTGATATTATTACTAATATTAATATCAATAATATTATTATTAATAATAATAACATTAGTCATTGTATTAATATCAATAATGATATCAATATAATAATACCATTAATATTAAGTTTCACAACAACAACAACAATAATAATAATAATTATAATAATAACAATAATAATAATAATAATAATAATAATAATAATAATAATAATAATAATAATAATAATAATAATAATAATAATAATAATAATAATTAATGAAAACCTGGCACCTCATATAATCTTTATATTTCTCTGATTCTTACAAATGGAGAGGCTGGGAACATATGAGAGCCAGCAATGGGCATGAATATGGGTACCCTAGGATAAGGGAGGCACTGCTGGCTAAGTTCTACATACTCTGTTCCATTTCAACCCTTGCTATTTTATACAACATTATATAATGATATAATAAAATTTAGGCCTAGTTAGGCAAGGCTAGACTAGCCTAAGTTAGGCTAAAACCAGCTAGGCTAGGCTAGATAAAGTAGGGTAAAAACTTATTATATTCAAGCTACTGTATTCAGCTAAGGCTATGCTTAATTAGATATTAATATCCTATTTCATTTAAGGTATCCTAGGTTCAGTTAGGTTAGGTATGTTTAGTTATTTAAGTATATCTGGGTAATATCATACTTCCCTTAGGCTAGTCTTGGCTTGGTTAGGTTAGGTATGCTTAGTTATGTAAGAAAATCTAGGCAATAATATCCTATTTCACTTAGGTTTGGTTAGGTTAGGTATGCTTAGTTGTATAAGTATATCTGGGTAAAAATATCATATTTTAAGGAAGCCTAGGTTTAGTTAGGTTAGGTATGCTTAGTTATATAAGTATATCTGGGTAAAAATATCCTATTTCAAGGTAGCCTAGGTTTAGTTAGGTTAGGTATGCTTAGTTATATAAGTATATCTGGGTAAAAATATCCTATTTCAAGGTAGCCTAGGTTTAGTTAGGTTAGGTATGCTTAGTTATATAAGTTTATTTGGGTAAAAATATCCTATTTCAAGGTAGCCTAGGTTTAGTTAGGTTAGGCATGCTTAGTTATGTAAGTATATCTGGGTGAAAATATCATATTTTAAGGTACCCTAGGTTTAGTTAGGTTAGGCATGCTTAGTTATGTAAGTATATCTGGGTAAAAATATCCTATTTTAAGGTACCCTAGGTTTAGATAGGTTAGGTATGCTTAATTATATAAGTTTATCTGGGTAAAAATATCATATTTTAAGGTACCCTAGGTTTAGTTAGGTTAGGTATGCTTAGTTATATAAGTTTATCTGGGTAAAAATATCCTATTTTAAGGAAGCCGAGGTTTAGTTAGGTTAGGTATGCTTAGTTATGTAAGTATATCTGGTTAAAAATATCCTATTTTAAGGTACCCTAGGTTTAGTTAGGTTAGGTATGCTTAGTTATATAAGTTTATCTGGGTAAAAATATCCTATTATAAGGTAGCCTACGTTTAGTTAGTTTAGGTATGCTTAGTTATATAAGTTTATCTAGGTAAAAATATTCTATTTTAAGGTAGCCTAGGTTTAGTTAGGTTAGGTATGCTTAGTTATGTAAGCATATCTGGGTAAAAATATCCTATTTTAAGGTACCCTAGGTTTAGTTAGGTTAGGTATGCTTAGTTATATAAGTTTATCTGGGTAAAAATATCCTATTATAAGGTAGCCTAGGTTTAGTTAGGTTAGGTATGCTTAGTTATATAAGTTTATCTAGGTAAAAATATCCTATTTTAAGGTAGCCTAGGTTTAGTTAGGTTAGGTATGCTTAGTTATATAAGTATATGTGGGTAAAATATCCTATTTTAAGGTAGCCTAGGTTTAGTTAGGTTAGGTAAGGCTATCTAATATTCTTTAATGTCTTTAGGTAACTATCAGGTTAGGTTATTTATCATATAACTAAGTTCTTGTTGGGCATTATATAAAACGACATTAGGTGTGCTATATGGTCCTAAGGTAATCCAATAGAAATGAAAATGAAGGCAATGTCTGCTGCATGTGGCTCTATCATGTTCCTTTAAAGGAACATTCAGTTTTTGGGTTCATTACTCTCAAGTATGTACCATAAATTGATAGAAAATTTGAGAAATCAAATGAAATGAGAAATAATGATTTACATATGGTCTCACAATTGGGCTAACCTATATTTTCCGTTATTTTTCGTGTTATCCTGTACACCTTGTAATCACATGAAAGAGTAAATCTAACTGAAAATGGAAATGGTTGTCACAACCTCTGATACAATTATATGATCAAAGGCTTGTTTCTTTATAAAGTTTAGCTCATCTACGACTATTGAATGTTACTATAAGACGTCTAACAAACATCAAATGATCTTAATTAATGCAAGAGTTTTAAATTCGTTGAGATTTCTATTTCCCTTATTGTTTACAACCATGACGTCATAGAAAAATATATTCAGACAAATGGAGTTCGTCATTTTGACTGCAGACTTCATTCCTTTATCTTGAAGAGTTTTGACATGCAAATTGGTAAGCTAAAATCTTAAACCTTTACCATTCAGTTATGAAATATATTGACAAAGTTTTGACATAAATCAAATCACTGTTGGTCGTTTAACTGATCAGCAAAAATAGATAAAATGTAAGGAATTTAGCTGTTTGGATATTCTGTATATATATATATATATATATATATATATATATATATATATATATATATATATATATATATATATATATATATATATATATATATATATATATATATATATATATTGTATACATAACATTATGCTAGCTTAGTAATGTCAAATAATATTTATTTTGTCTTTTTCGAGTAGTTTCCCCTTAACTGTACTTTCATAGCATTTACTCTGTAATCCTTGTTTGAACAGTGATTTTGTTTGTATTTAGTTCTCCTTGCTGGAGTGAAGTTTAGTCTTCTTTGGAAGTTAGAATTTGTATTAGATTTAGATTCACTTGTTCTGTGGAAGTGTTAAGGATTACTCTCAAAGGATCAGCAGTATTTAGTAAGTTGTCCCAGCAAGAAACTTTATTTTATGTCTTTACTGTATTGTATTAGCATTTTTCGTTTGTGATAGGTGGTGTTTTGGTATTTGCATGTACATGGTTTATTTATTTGTTTATATCTTGTGCCATCAGAGAAGTAACCCCTTTTAGTTCAGTGTCTTGAAGTTTAAGGGTCGAATTACCTATTTATTTTAATCTAACCATGCTGGTTAAGAACCTCTGAGGCTGCTTGTAAGTAGTAAAAGCTGCTCACTGAATATATTCGAAGGAGCATTCGTAACTTTTTAAAACTAACAAAAATAGTGTCGAATATGCTCTTACTTTGATTAACTATTTTGTCAAGTGGGTTAAATGTGTCACTTAAGAGAATAGTCTTTTAGCAATTGTTAGAAGTATCCCATTAGACTTTGCAGATTTTATAATATAAAAGGAATTTTAATTAACATTACACACCTGGAAGATTTTAAACCCTAAACTAGTTGTGAATCTCATGAAGATATTATATGAAGATAGTGGAAATTAGTTTTAACATTACCGCTTAAGATGGAATTAAATTCTTACTACCAAAGAAGATTGACTGTAATTCCGACCTTCTAATCTTGCAGGACCTTCAATACATTTACCAGGTCCCTCAGCGTGGTATTTATGCTGTTATTGAGTTTGATTAATATTATTTCAGATTTACCGCTACCTTCACCTGCGGCTTCACATATGGTATTGAAGCCTGGGAGTAATCCAGTCTGTCGGAGGGAGACCATACAATTACTTTCTTAAGACAGAAGCTATGGAACTTCTTACTAGTTTCTTATATGGAATGAGATGGCGGAACAGTGACACCTGGTTCTCGCCCTGCATCCTAGTCCAAAACCAGTTAAGTGTTCTTGTCTATTATCTACATAATTTT
>NW_027171805.1:32500-37500 GCF_036898095.1 Palaemon carinicauda | reverse complement strand
TGGCCCTAACTAGTACAGCTTTCTTGATCATGGCAATACACATACCTGACTCATATATATATATATATATATATATATATATATATATATATATATATATATATATATATATATATATATATATATATATATATATATATATACTTTCCATCGAATGTGTATGAAAATTGACTTTGTGACACAATAACTCTCGTAATGTAGCCAACTCAAAATATTGCTCTCTCTCTCTCTCTCTACTCTCTCTCTCTCTCTCTCTCTCTCTCTCTCTCTCTCTCTCTCTCTCTCTCTCTCTCTCTCTCTCTCTCTCTCACTTAAGGAAGTCATTAATGCCATGAGTTCTGTAACAAGTATCAAAAAACCTTAAAGAAATCACATCAAATTGCTAATACTTTCACGTAATTTATTTTCAAATCTGAAGATCTACGTCCGTGTTTTCAAGAAAATAAGCTTCAGAAATTATCATTTAACCCAGAGCAATGTAATGTACATTGTTTATTTGTTGATTTATTTATTTATAAAGGAAAACTTGTGAATATTTACGTAGATAAAATCAGCCCGGTGTATTGCTAGGCCTAGGCCAATGCCCGCCTGCGCCTATAAACGTTGCCATGGCAACCCTCGTATGGGCGTTAGAACTCTCCTTTGATAAGAAATTAAATTACTCTTTCCTGGAGATTATTATTTTATAGATATTCAACTAAACGACATATTGAAAGAGGAATTATACTGTACACATTATATTTATTTTATAATAATTATCGTAAAACTACGAAACATCAGAGTAACATCTGGCTACACAGTCCAAAACATCTACACATACAAGGAAACACCCAAAGAATAATATTAATTGACATATTACACATGGAAATCAAATGGTGTACTTACATTTTCACAATGATGTATCGCTGCAGGTTAAAAGAATCCTTTATTTATCTCATATACGAAAGGAGACAGATATAAAACCACGCGCATACACCTACACTTGATCACTTTCAAAGCAACACTGACGGATTATGACACTAGCAGGTTGTTTTATGAGATCAGCTGATTCAAACCGTTCCATCGAGTCAAATGAGCCGAACTTTGACGAGTTTTCTCCCACAGATTCAAAATATGATGATGGCTATTTTGCTTTTTATTTGCTTAAATATTAAATCAGATTTCTATTCATGTTTCGTATTTAAAAGTAATTACTTTTATGTTCATTTTCATACAATAAATGATAATAAATATTGAAGTAATTGTGGAGGAATAATTATTATTCCCAGAGAAGGAACACCTCCTTCAGCCATACCTCAACTACGTAAAATCACCATAGGCCTAGGCTGACTTTTTGGAAATATGCCTATTTCCTTTAGCGAATAAGTTGAACAGCAAATGCTAGTTCTTATATTTTTGAGCAGCTTTCCCTTGAGAGGCTATTACCATTATTGCATCTTAGACGGTTAACTGTAGGCATTTCTAGAGGGTTCTTTGCCGTATCTATCCCTTAGTCCCTTAGACCACAAAGGTACACCTACTTTATAGCTGTGTGTGTGTGTGTGTGTGTGTGTGTGTGTGTGTGTGTGTTTGCGTGTAGGTAGGTAGATAGACATATATAAATCTATCTATCTTAGTATGTATGTATACATATTTATGTATTTGTGTGTTTACAGTATGGATATATATATATATATATATATATATATATATATATATATATATATATATATATATATATATATATATATATATATATACATATATATATATATATATATATATATATATATATATATATATATATATATTATATAGATATACATGTATATAAAGTATGTATGTACTGTATGTATGTATGTATGTATGTATCCATAAATAATCCTCTTGTATCATAAATATAATCTACTGATATATGGTAATTAATAATTGCAGTGGTATAGACGATATGATTAGGGTTGATATGTATATCTATCTATATATATATATATATATATATATATATATATATATATATATATATATATATATATATATATATATATATATATATATATATATATATTTAGCGAACAGAAACTGTGAATAGTTTTATAGATTTCGTAGATTATTTTCTTACAACCCTTCAGAGAGAGAGAGAGAGAGAGAGAGAGAGAGAGAGAGAGAGAGAGAGAGAGAGAGAGAGAGAGAGAGAGAGAGCAATTCCTAACACATTCACATCAAATAATGGTTTTAAGTTATCTATAGGCTCCCCCAAACGCCTCGATCCTTAGCTCACAAGGATGGTGGGGTTGCAGACACTAAAAACTATGCAGCTTGAGCGCGCTCGAACTCCAGTCCAAGCAGGGAGCCTATAGGTCTATCCGTTGAGTCATCAGCAGCCACTGCCTGGCCCTCCTTGGTCCTAGCTTGGGCGCTGATCATATGGTATATAAGGTCAGTCTCTAGGGCATTGTCCTGCTCGATAGGGCAATGTCACTGTCCCTTGCCTCTGCCATTTAAACCTTTAAAACAACGAAGGGAAATAGCTTTCAAAACCATGGGTCTTTTAAAAGTCGAAATGAAAATAAAAAATCGAATCACAACAAAACGCTTTATTTGAATCTACTGTTTCCCAGAATGTTTCGTTCTATATCCGAATCATTTGATCACAAAACTCCCGAGATGATGATCTGTTGACTTCGCCACATAAAAATTTAAAATAAAATAAATTGAAATTATTATTCGATGTCTGTTCAGATTATAGATGATATTTTTCATGTAATTTATATATCGTCATCACGTGATTAATTTATTGGCATTCTTTAACACAAATATTGCCGATAAATTAGTCTATAAACAATTTCCTAGCACCATCTGTCGGCAAACCAGAGAACCAATTTTGGGCAACAGCACTTCTAAATTGAAGGGGAGAAAGGGTCTTACACAACGCTGATTTTGGTCATTTTCTCGTGAGAAATCCTTATATTTAAATTTCCTTATTTGCTATTATGTTTTATTTCATTTAACAATTTACGCTATGACTATATTATGACAGATGGGATTGAAGTAATGACTTTTTAAGTCACCTAGACTTTAATTTCACCCTAAACCAATAATGGATTTTCCCCGGAAGGCTGACTTTAATTTTCCCCTAAATCATCAATGGACTCACCCACTATAGACGAAATGAATACCTTAAACTACGAACAAAAGACGTTGCAATATATTTATTAGAACAAATAAACGGACTCTTTGATCCGATGATATGACGATTAAAAGGGATAATTAAATTAAATCTATTATATATATATATATATATATATATATATATATATATATATATATATATATATATATATATATATATATATATATATATATATATATATATATATATATCCTTTCTAAGTGCAGATACCTTAACGTGGTGAAAGGGTTTGTGTATCGCCATGATCAGTAAAACTGTACTAAGTCATGCCCACCCATACTAGGTTGGTTTGCTGTGAGCGAGCAGACTAAAGTCTCCCACCATCACCTATTCGCACTGGCCAGCGTGGTGGTGAAAACTGGCCAAACCCCAGACATGAATAAGGACATGTCTGAGAGCTTTGCCCTACAGTGGACAAGAAACGGCTACATTAGTTGTTGAATATATATATATATATATATATATATATATATATATATATATATATATATATATATATATATATATATATATATATATATATATATATATAAAACACTAACGTCCAATTATCATATGCAACTTGGCGCCAAAATCTTTCCTAAAGCCTCTAACTCATTCCAAAGGACGAAGTAATATGAAACTATCGCTCAATTCAGGAGAAAATTACTCACTGGACCGGACGAAATAATATGAGACTATCGCTCAATTCAGAGGAAGAACAGAAAGGGTTCCCAGTCCGAGTGCTTTTAAAGTAACATAATAATAATAATAATAATAATAATAATAATAATAATAATGTCCCTTCTAGGACTGAAGTACGTGTAGGCCTACGTATGCAGCGGTTTCCAGTCTACTGCAGGACAAAGGTCTCAGACATGAAATGCTTGGGCTTTGGCCAGCTTTCCTCGCCAGGCTAGCCGACTGCAAATTGTTGATGGTTGGAGACTTTGGTCTGATTGCTCACAGCAAACCAACCTAGTATGGGTGGTCATATCTAGTATAGCTTTGCTGATCATGGCGATACACAAACCCTTTCACCACATTAAGGGGTCTCTGAATTTTGGAGATTTTCACCTTTTCATTCTTAATTTTCAGATTTTTTTCATTTCTTTAGAATATAATCTTATAACGAGAGAGAGAGAGAGAGAGAGAGAGAGAGAGAGAGAGAGAGAGAGAGAGAGAGAGAGAGAGAGAGAGAGAGAATTAAGAAATCTATCTCGCGACTGCAACTGGCAAAAGTTTGTTAATGTTCGATTCGGCTAAGTTTGACTTCATCTTCGTTTCCATAAGCATTAGTCACAAGTTGTAACAGAATATACATTTCCTTCATTCAAAGAATTTTAAACTAAAAATTAGAAGTTTTGAAATGAAGAAGGGATACGAGACGAGGACTATGAGGGAAGTTCGTTAACTCTTTTACGTTCGGATTGCCCCAAGTTCTGTCACCTCCCTATGTTTGATAAGATACTATAAGATAGGATAAAGTGATAAACTGTCGAAAGTAGATCATATAAACATATAATCTTTGTACAAGTAACTATAAATGCTCAGAATGTTTTGTTATGCCCCCAAGATTATAGATTATAAAGTTCACATTATCACCCTACACGGAATATATCTTAAGATCAATTTCAACATTAGAATAGTGTTATCATTTATATACTATGAAGAAAGACTCGTGTAAGCGTGTTCAACATAAAAAAAAAAAAAAAAAACATTCTCTACAAGTTTGAACTTCTTATACTCCACGCTGAGTTCTTTATCAGAATTAAGTAAAAGACAGTATTGCCTTCATTTATTTCCAATAATAATAATAATAATAATAATAATAATAATAATAATAATAATA
>NW_027171805.1:0-27500 GCF_036898095.1 Palaemon carinicauda | reverse complement strand
AACTCTGGTGGGCCTGGCGAGGGACATTGTCGGCGGCGAAGCAGCGGAGAAGGATGAGATTCTCCGTTTGGTCGACCAACATGTCCTTTGGCCGAAGATGGCCTTCCTCTTGGGCACAGCTGCCTTTGGCACTGCTGCCGTCGGAGCATTTTTCTTTTTCAGGTACCTGTGTGGAAGAAACGGAAAAGGAGGAGAGACTGTGAGAGATGAAGAGCTTTTGCAGAATCTTCTCCAGGAAATCCGAGAAACTACACAGGAAGAGGATGAGTTTCTTCCAGCTGAAGGAATGTTCCAGGAAGAGCTGGAAGAGGGTGAGTTTCTTCCAGCTGAAGGAATGTTCCAGGAAGAGCTGGAAGAGGGTGAGTTTCTTCCAGCTGAAGGAATGTTCCAGGAAGAGCTGGAAGAGGGTGAGTTTCTTCCAGCTGAAGGAATGTTCCAGGAAGAGCTGGAAGAGGGCGAGTTTCTTCCAGCTGAAGGAATGTTCCAGGAAGAGCTGGAAGAGGGCGAGTTTCTTCCAGCTGAAGGAATGTTCCAGGAAGAGCTGGAAGAGGGTGAGTTTCTTCCAGCTGAAGGAATGTTCCAGGAAGAGCTGGAAGAGGGTGAGTTTCTTCCAGCTGAGGGAGTGTTCCCAGAAGAGCTGGAAGATGATGAATTTCTTCCAGCTGAGGGAGTGTTCCCAGAAGAGCTGGAAGATGATGAATTTCTTCCAGCTGAGGGAGTGTTCCCAGAAGAGCTGGAAGATGATGAATTTCTTCCAGCTGAGGGAGTGTTCCCAGAAGAGCTGGAAGATGATGAATTTCTTCCAGCTGAAGGAGCATTCCCCGAAGAGCTGGAAGATGATGAATTTCTTCCAGCTGAGGGAGTGTTCCCAGAAGAGCTGGAAGATGATGAATTTCTTCCAGCTGAGGGAGTGTTCCCAGAAGAGCTGGAAGATGATGAATTTCTTCCAGCTGAAGGAGCATTCCCCGAAGAGCTGGAAGATGATGAATTTCTTCCAGCTGAAGTAGCTTTCCAGGAATTCGATCTTCCTGCTGAACAAGAGGTCGAGGATGAACTGGAAGATGAGGTCGATCTCCCTGCTGAACAAGAGGTCGAGGATGAACTGGAAGAAGAGATCGATCTCCCTGCTGAACAAGAGGTCGAGGATGAACTGGAAGAAGAGATCGATCTCCCTGCTGAACAGGAGGTCGAGGATGAACTGGAAGAAGAGATCGGTCTCCCTGCTGAACAGGAGGTCGAGGATGAACTGGAAGAAGAGATCGATCTCCCTGCTGAACAAGAGGTCGAGGATGAACTGGAAGATGAAGTAGATCTTCCTGCGGAACAAGAGGTCGAGGATGAACTGGAAGATGAAGTCGATCTTCCTGCGGAACAAGAGGTCGAGGATGAACTGGAAGATGAGATCGATCTCCCTGCTGAACAAGAGGTCGAGGATGAACTGGAAGAAGAGATCGATCTCCCTGCTGAACAGGAGGTCGAGGATGAACTGGAAGAAGAGATCGATCTCCCTGCTGAACAGGAGGTCAAGGATGAACTGGAAGAAGAGATCGATCTCCCTGCTGAACAGGAGGTCGAGGATGAACTGGAAGAAGAGATCGATCTCCCTGCTGAACAAGAGGTTGAGGATGAACTGGAAGATGAAATCGATCTTCCAGTGGAAGAACAGCTAACTGAGCCCGTTCTTCCTCAAAGAGGAGAAGAAAAGGATGTAGAGGAAGAGAAGGAGGAAGAAGAAAAAGTTCTTACTCTTGAAGAACATCGGTCTGAAGACGATTCAAAGGCAGTGAGAAGTGATAAAAAACTCCCAAAGAAAAAGAGGAGAAAAAGAAAGCTCTCAAAGGAAGAGATCAGTAATGGCAAAGTGTCTAAGGAAGAAAGCAGTAATAGTGAAGTGTCTAAGGAAGAAAACAGTAATAGTGAAGTGTCTAAGGAAGAAAGCAGTAATAGTGAAGTGTCTAAGGAAGAGATGAATAACAGAGAGCTATTAAAGAAAGAGAGAAATAATGGAAAGCTCTCAAATAAAAAGAGGAGTAATAAAAAACTCTCAAAGAGAGAGGATAGGAAAAGACAGCTCTCAAAGGCAGAAAGAAAAATAGCAATCTCTCAAAGGAGCAGAGCAGTAATGAAGAGTTCTCAGAGGAAGAAGAGAGATTGGATTCTGATATATATGAAGTTCCTGTTCATAATTACTACAGTGTGTTGTCCGGTAAAGAGGATATGGACAGAAGTCCTTTGAAGTCGTCGTCACAAAAATCAGAAAGGAAGACTGCAAATAAGAAAAGAGGAAGAGGAGGAAGACGTAATAGAAACTGTAGAAAAAATTAAAAGCCCCATAAAATAAAAACAGAAAAAACTGAAAAAAAAATAATAAAATGCTAAAAAAAATCTAAAAAAATACAAAATGGAAAATTAAAAAAAGTGGATAATTTTTTGTGAAAAAGTAGTTTAAGTTCACTACTTCGAAAAAAAAAATTCAGGATGTTTAGAATAACTGCCCACCTCAATGGATTTGTGGCTAAACCCCTCAGCTGAAATGGTGCTTGGACTAACTGAAAAGGATGGCTCTGCAGAGGGAAGAAACCTGGCTGATTCTAGTATGCTATGTACCTTGATGGGGTGTACAGGACCTTTGTCAAGTGTACAAATGGTCGGATATCTAGATCTATTCTTTCGGATACCAACCTTCGGGTGGTTCTGGGGGAATAATCTAGAAGACCGGCTCTGCAGAGGGATGAAGCTGGGATTCTTCTAGTATGCAGACTAGTTCTTGGAGGTTGGGCCAAAACCATTTTGCTGGGGGAAAGAAGCTGCATCAACTTTTTGAAGGTGGCATTTATGGTTTGGTGAACAGCAGCACCTTAAATAATATTTAGTAAATAGCAGCAGTAACAGAAGCTGCTAGCAGCAGTAGCAGCAGCAGCAGCAGCAGCAGCAACAGTGGAGCAGTAGCATTATTTAGCAGCACTGGAGCAGCAGTTCGATTGACTTTTGCTGTACTTGGCTAGCTGGAGTGAGGGAAGTTGGCCGAGACCTATTTCAGTATAAAGGGGCTACCTCTGGTGATTATAATATCGCCACCAAAAAAAATAAAAAACAAAAAAATGGTGATTATAATATCGCCACCAAAAAAAATAAAAAACAAAAAAATGGTGATTATAATATCGCCACCAAAAAAAATAAAAAACAAAAAAATGGTGATTATAATATCGCCACCAAAAAAAATAAAAAACAAGAAAATGGTGATTATAATATCGCCACCAAAAAAAATAAAAAACAAAAAAATGGTGATTATAATATCGCCACCAAAAAAAATAAAAAACAAAAAAATGGTGATTATAATATCGCCACCAAAAAAAATAAAAAACAAAAAAATGGTGATTATAATATCGCCACCAAAAAAAATAAAAAACAAAAAAATGGTGATTATAATATCGCCACCAAAAAAAATAAAAAACAAAAAAATGGTGATTATAATATCGCCACCAAAAAAAATAAAAAACAAGAAAATGGTGATTATAATATCGCCACCAAAAAAAATAAAAAACAAAAAAATGGTGATTATAATATCGCCACCAAAAAAAATTAAAAAACAAAAAAATGGTGATTATAATATCGCCACCAAAAAAAATAAAAAACAAAAAAATGGTGATTATAATATCGCCACCAAAAAAAATAAAAAACAAAAAAATGGTGATTATAATATCGCCACCAAAAAAAATAAAAAACAAAAAAATGGTGATTATAATATCGCCACCAAAAAAAATAAAAAACAAAAAAATGGTGATTATAATATCGCCACCAAAAAAAATAAAAAACAAAAAAATGGTGATTATAATATCGCCACCAAAAAAAATAAAAAACAAGAAAATGGTGATTATAATATCGCCACCAAAAAAAATAAAAAACAAAAAAATGGTGATTATAATATCGCCACCAAAAAAAATAAAAAACAAAAAAATGGTGATTATAATATCGCCACCAAAAAAAATTAAAAAACAAAAAAATGGTGATTATAATATCGCCACCAAAAAAAATAAAAAACAAAAAAATGGTGATTATAATATCGCCACCAAAAAAAATGAAAAACAAAAAAAATGGTGATTATAATATCGCCACCAAAAAAATAAAAAACAAAAAAATGGTGATTATAATATCGCCACCAAAAAAAATAAAAAACAAAAAAATGGTGATTATAATATCGCCACCAAAAAAAATAAAAAACAAAAAAATGGTGATTATAATATCGCCACCAAAAAAAATGAAAAACAAAAAAATGGTGATTATAATATCGCCACCAAAAAAATAAAAAACAAAAAAATGGTGATTATAATATCGCCACCAAAAAAAAATAAAAAACAAAAAAATGGTGATTATAATATCGCCACCAAAAAAAAATAAAAAACAAAAAAATGGTGACTATAATATCGCCACCAAAAAAAATAAAAAACAAAAAAATGGTGATTATAATATTGCCACCAAAAAAAAATATTTATAGGAAAAAGGGAATAAAATTTGTTTGATTTTATTTTGGAAAGGAATTTTTTTCTTCTGTTTAGTTTTGTTTGGAAAGGAATAATCTTTTTGTTAAGTTTTGTGCTTCACCCATTCTGGACAGGTTCAGGACATCAGTTTCACTGGAAAGGACACCAGAAACGATTCGGCTTGAAGGACGCTTGGATAGACTGCCCCCAGCTCACAGGACGCAAGGCTAACTTTCCAGCTTGGAATAATCTGGAGGATTGGTGCTGCAGAAGGAAGAAACCTGGCTGAGTTTAGTATACTATGTACCTTGATGGGGTGTACAGGACCTTTGTCAAGTGTACAAATGGTCAGATATCTAGATCTATTCCTTTGGATACCAACCTTCGGGTGGTTCTGGGCGCATAATCTAGAAGACTGGCTATGCAGAGGGATGAAGCTGGGATTCTTCTAGTATGCAGACATGTTCTTGGAGGTTGAACCAAGACATCTTTGGCTGGAAAGAGAAGCTACATCTTTTGGAGGTAGTCCTTCATCAGTCCAAATTTTTAGGAGCTCGCAGCTGTGGAGCATCAAATAGCAGGAGCAGAAGAAAGTAACAGCTAGCAAAAGTTAGCAGCAGTAGCAGAACCAGCAGCAATGGGAAAGCAACGGTTAGCAGTAGCTAGCAGCAGTCGCAGCTGAAGTTAGCAGCAGTATGCAGCAGACGTTAGCAGAAGCAGCTAGCAGCAGCTAGGAGCAACAGCAAGCAGCATGTGCTAGCAGCAGCAGCTTGCAGCAGCAACAGTTGCAGTAGCGAGCGGCTGCAGCAGAAGCAAGCAGCAGCTACAGCAGGCTGCAGCAGCAGCAGCAGCTAGCAAAAGCAGCAGCAGCTACCGAAGGTAGCAGCAGCTGCAGCTAGCAAAAGCAGCAGCAGCAGCAGTCTGCAAAAGCAGCAGTAAGCAGAAGCAGCAGCCGCAAGCAAGAGCAGCAGTAGCAGCAGCAAGCAGCAGCACTAGCAACAGCAGCTTGCAGTAGCAAATAGCAGCAGCTAGTAGCCGAAAGCAACGTTGCAGCATACAACAGCTAACAATAGCAGAGACTGCAGCTAGCAGCAGCAGTAATTAGCAGCTACAATTGATAGTAGCTAACAGCATCAGTTATGAGAGAGAGAGCAGAATCTGCCAACAGCTGTGGGTCGTGAGAAACACCAGGAACAGATGCAGCAAAAAAAAAAAAATGAAAATACTAAAAAAATTTAAAAAAAAAATGAAAAAAAAGGCAGCATACAGAGGAGGAAGAGAAGGAGGAGGAGAAGCAGCAAAAAAAAAAACAATAAACAAAAAAATGGTGATTATAATATCGCCAGCAAAAAAAAAAAAAAATGGTGATTATAATATCGCCACCAAAAAAACAAAAAACAAAAAAATGGTAATTATAATATCGCCACCAAAAAAAAAGAAAAATAAAAATGGTGATTACAATATCGCCACCAAAAAAAAATTAAAAAACAAAAAAATGGTGATTATAATATCGCCACCAAAAAAAAAAAAAAATGGTGATTATAATATCGCCACCAAAAAAAAAAAGAAATAAAAATGGTGATTATAATATCGCCACCAAAAAAAAATAAAAAAATATGAAAAATGGTGATTATAATATCGCCACCAAAAAAATTAAAAACAAAAAAATGGTGATTATAATATCGCCTCCAAAAAAAATAAAAAACAAAAAAATTGTGATTATAATATCGCCACCAAAAAAAAACAAAAAAATAAAAATGGTGATTATAATATCGCCACCAAAAAAAAATAAAAAACAAAAAAATGGTGATTATAATATCGCCAGCAAAAAAAATAAAAAACAAAAAAATGGTGATTATAATATCGCCACCAAAAAAAATAAAAACAAAAAAATGGTGATTAAAATATCGCCACCAAAAAAAATAAAAAACAAAAAAATGGTGATTATAATATCGCCACCAAAAAAAAAAAAAAAAAAAAAAAGTGGTGATTATAATATCGCCACCTAAAAAAAAACAAAAAACAAAAAAATGGTGATTATAATATCGCCACCAAAAAAAAAAACAAAAAACAAAAAAATTATGATTGTAATATCGCCACAAAAAAAAAAACAAAAAACAAAAAAATGGTGATTATAATATCGCCACCAAAATAAATAAAAAACAAAAAAAATGGTGATTATAATATCGCCACTAAAAAAAATAAAAAACAAAAAATGGTGATTATAATATCGCCACCAAAAAAAATAAAAAACAAAAAAATGGTGATTATAATATCGCCACTAAAAAAAACAAAAAACAAAAAAATGGTGATTATAATATCGCCACCAAAAAAAAACAAAAAACAAAAAAATGGTGATTATAATATCGCCACCAAAAAAAATAAAAAACAAAAAAATGGTGATTATAATATCGCCACCAAAAAAAATAAAAAAACAAAAAAATGGTGATTATAATATCGCCACAAAAAAAAAACAAAAAACAAAAAAATGGTGATTATAATATCGCCACCAAAAAAAACAAAAAACAAAAAACAAAAAAATGATGATTGTAATATCGCCACAAAAAAAACAAAAAACAAAAAAATGGTGATTATAATATCGCCACCAAAAAAAAAAAAAAAAAAAAAAAATGGTGATTATAATATCGCCACCAAAAAAAATAAAAAACAAAAAATGGTGATTATAATATCGCCACAAAAAAAATAAAAAAACAAAAAAATGGTAATTATAATATTGCCACCAAAAAAAATAAAAAAACAAAAAAATGGTGATTATAATATCGCCACCAAAAAAAATAAAAAAACAAAAAAATGGTGATTATAATATCACCACAAAAAAAAATTAAAAAACAAAAAAATGGTGATTATAATATCGCCACCAAAAAAAAAATGGTGATTATAATATCGCCACCAAAAAAGAAAAAAAAATGGTGATTATAATATCGCCACCAAAAAAAACAAAACAAAAAAAATGGTGATTATAATATCGGCCCTAAAAAAAATAAAAAATATAAAAAAAGGTGATTATAATATCGCCACCAAAAAAAAAAAAAAAAAAAAAATTATAGGAAAAAGGGAATACAAGTTTTGTTTGATTTTATTTGGAAAGGATTTTTTTTTTCTGTTTAGTTTTGTTTGGAAAGGAATAATCTTTTTGTTAAGTTTTGTGCTTCACCCATTCTGGACAGGTTCAGGACATCAGTTTCATTGGAAAGGACACCTGAAACTATTCGGCTTGAATACAAAAACCAAAAAAAAAAAAAAAAAAAAAAAAGGAGCAGCAGCAAGAGGAGGAAGAGAAGGAGGAGGAGAAGCAGCAAAAAAAAAAACCTAAAAAAAAATACAAAAACCAAAAAAAAAAAAAAAAAAAGGAGCAGCAGCAAGAGGAGGAAGAGAAGGAGGAGGAGAAGCAGCAAAAAAAAAAACCTAAAAAAAAATACAAAAACCAAAAAAAAAAAAAAAAAAGGAGCAGCAGCAAGAGGAGGAAGAGAAGGAGGAGGAGAAGCAGCAAAAAAAAAAACCTAAAAAAAAATACAAAAACCAAAAAAAAAAAATAAAAGGAGCAGCAGCAAGAGGAGGAAGAGAAGGAGGAGGAGAAGCAGCAAAAAAAAAAAACCTAAAAAAAAATACAAAAACCAAAAAAAAAAAAAAAGGAGCAGCAGCAAGAGGAGGAAGAGGAGGAGGAGGAGGAGCAGCAAAAAAAAATATAAAAAAAAATTATATGAAAAAAAAATATATGAAAAAAAATATAAAAACAAAAAAGAAAAAAAAGGAGCAGCAGCAAGAGGAGGAAGAGAAGGAGGAGGAGAAGCAGCAAAAAAAAAAAACCTAAAAAAAAATACAAAAACCAAAAAAAAAAAAAAAGGAGCAGCAGCAAGAGGAGGAAGAGGAGGAGGAGGAGAAGCAGCAAAAAAAAATATAAAAAAAAATATATGAAAAAAAAATATATGAAAAAAAAATATAAAAACAAAAAAGAAAAAAAGGAGCAGCAGCAAGAGGAGGAAGAGAAGGAGGAGGAAAAGCAGCAAAAAAAAAAACCTAAAAAAAAATACAAAAACCAAAAAAAAAAAAAAAAAAGGAGCAGCAGCAAGAGGAGGAAGAGGAGGAGGAGGAGAAGCAGCAAAAAAAAAATATAAAAAAAATATATGAAAAAAAAATATAAAAACAAAAAAGAAAAAAAAAGGAGCAGCAGCAAGAGGAGGAAGAGAAGGAGGAGGAGAAGCAGCAAAAAAAAAAACCTAAAAAAAAATACAAAAACCAAAAAAAAAAAAAGGAGCAGCAGCAAGAGGAGGAAGAGGAGGAGGAGGAGAAGCAGCAAAAAAAAAAATATAAAAAAAAATATATGAAAAAAAAATATATGAAAAAAAAATATAAAAACAAAAAAGAAAAAAAAGGAGCAGCAGCAAGAGGAGGAAGAGAAGGAGGAGGAGAAGCAGCAAAAAAAAAAACCTAAAAAAAAATACAAAAACCAAAAAAAAAAAAAAGGAGCAGCAGCAAGAGGAGGAAGAGGAGGAGGAGGAGAAGCAGCAAAAAAAAATATAAAAAAAATATATGAAAAAAAAATATAAAAACAAAAAAGAAAAAAAAAGGAGCAGCAGCAAGAGGAGGAAGAGAAGGAGGGGGAGAAGCAGCAAAAAAAAAATATAAAAAAAAATATAAAACCAAAAAAAAAAAAAAAAGGAGCAGCAGCAAGAGGAGGAAGAGGAGGAGGAGGAGGAGAAGCAGCAAAAAAAAAAACCTAAAAAAAAATACAAAAACCAAAAAAAAAAAAAAAAAAAGGAGCAGCAGCAAGAGGAGGAAGAGGAGGAGGAGGAGGAGAAGCAGCAAAAAAAATATAAAAAAAAATATATGAAAAAAAAATATATGAAAAAAAAATATATGAAAAAAAAATATAAAAACAAAAAAGAAAAAAAAGGAGCAGCAGCAAGAGGAGGAAGAGAAGGAGGAGGAGAAGCAGCAAAAAAAAAAAAAACCTAAAAAAAAACACAAAAACCAAAAAAAAAAAAAAGGAGCAGCAGCAAGAGGAGGAAGAGGAGGAGGAGGAGAAGCAGCAAAAAAAAATATAAAAAAAATATATGAAAAAAAATATATGAAAAAAAAATATAAAAACAAAAAAGAAAAAAAAGGAGCAGCAGCAAGAGGAGGAAGAGAAGGAGGAGGAGAAGCAGCAAAAAAAAAAACCTAGAAAAAAATACAAAAACCAAAAAAAAAAAAAAAGGAGCAGCAGCAAGAGGAGGAAGAGGAGGAGGAGGAGAAGCAGCAAAAAAAAATATAAAAAAAATATATGAAAAAAAAAATATAAAAACAAAAAAGAAAAAAAAAGGAGCAGCAGCAAGAGGAGGAAGAGAAGGAGGGGGAGAAGCAGCAAAAAAAAAATATAGAAAAAAATATAAAAAGAAAAAAGAAAAAAAAGGAGCAGCAGCAAGAGGAGGAAGAGAAGGAGGAGGAGAAGCAGCAAAAAAAAAAAAAAAAAAAAAAAAAATATAAAAAAAAGAAAAAAAAAAGGAGCAGCAGCAAGAGGAGGAAGAGAAGGAGGGGGAGAAGCAGCAAAAAAAAAATACAAAAAAAAATATAAAAACAAAAAAGAAAAAAAAGGAGCAGCAGCAAGAGGAGGAAAAGAAGGAGGAGGAGAAGCAGCAAAAAAAAAAACCTAAAAAAAAATACAAAAAAAAAAAAAAAAAAAAAAGGAGCAGAAGCAAGAGGAGGAAGAGGAGGAGGAGGAGAAGCAGCAAAAAAAAATATAAAAAAAATATATGAAAAAAAAATATAAAAACAAAAAAGAAAAAAAAGGAGCAGCAGCAAGAGGAGGAAGAGAAGGAGGAGGAGAAGCAGCAAAAAAAAAAAACCTAAAAAAAAATACAAAAACCAAAAAAAAAAAAAAAGGAGCAGCAGCAAGAGGAGGAAGAGGAGGAGGAGGAGAAGCAGCAAAAAAAAATATAAAAAAAATATATGAAAAAAAAATATAAAAACAAAAAAGAAAAAAAAAGGAGCAGCAGCAAGAGGAGGAAGAGAAGGAGGGGGAGAAGCAGCAAAAAAAAAATATAAAAAAAAATATAAAAACAAAAAAGAAAAAAAAGGAGCAGCAGCAAGAGGAGGAAGAGAAGGAGGAGGAGAAGCAGCAAAAAAAAAAACCTAAAAAAAAATACAAAAACCAAAAAAAAAAAAAAAGGAGCAGCAGCAAGAGGAGGAAGAGGAGGAGGAGGAGAAGCAGCAAAAAAAAATATAAAAAAAATATATGAAAAAAAATATATGAAAAAAAAATATAAAAACAAAAAAGAAAAAAAAGGAGCAGCAGCAAGAGGAGGAAGAGAAGGAGGAGGAGAAGCAGCAAAAAAAAAAACCTAGAAAAAAATACAAAAACCAAAAAAAAAAAAAAAGGAGCAGCAGCAAGAGGAGGAAGAGGAGGAGGAGGAGAAGCAGCAAAAAAAAATATAAAAAAAATATATGAAAAAAAAAATATAAAAACAAAAAAGAAAAAAAAAGGAGCAGCAGCCAGAGGAGGAAGAGAAGGAGGGGGAGAAGCAGCAAAAAAAAAATATAGAAAAAAATATAAAAACAAAAAAGAAAAAAAAGGAGCAGCAGCAAGAGGAGGAAGAGAAGGAGGAGGAGAAGCAGCAAAAAAAAAAAAAAAAAAAAAAAAAAATATAAAAAAAAGAAAAAAAAAAAGGAGCAGCAGCAAGAGGAGGAAGAGAAGGAGGGGGAGAAGCAGCAAAAAAAAAATACAAAAAAAAATATAAAAACAAAAAAGAAAAAAAAGGAGCAGCAGCAAGAGGAGGAAGAGAAGGAGGAGGAGAAGCAGCAAAAAAAAAAACCTAAAAAAAAATACAAAAACCAAAAAAAAAAAAAAAGGAGCAGCAGCAAGAGGAGGAAGAGGAGGAGGAGGAGAAGCAGCAAAAAAAAATATAAAAAAAATATATGAAAAAAAATATATGAAAAAAAAATATAAAAACAAAAAAGAAAAAAAAGGAGCAGCAGCAAGAGGAGGAAGAGAAGGAGGAGGAGAAGCAGCAAAAAAAAAAACCTAGAAAAAAATACAAAAACCAAAAAAAAAAAAAAAGGAGCAGCAGCAAGAGGAGGAAGAGGAGGAGGAGGAGAAGCAGCAAAAAAAAATATAAAAAAAATATATGAAAAAAAAAATATAAAAACAAAAAAGAAAAAAAAAGGAGCAGCAGCAAGAGGAGGAAGAGAAGGAGGGGGAGAAGCAGCAAAAAAAAAATATAGAAAAAAATATAAAAACAAAAAAGAAAAAAAAGGAGCAGCAGCAAGAGGAGGAAGAGAAGGAGGAGGAGAAGCAGCAAAAAAAAAAAAAAAAAAAAAAAAAAATATAAAAAAAAGAAAAAAAAAAGGAGCAGCAGCAAGAGGAGGAACAGAAGGAGGAGCAGAAGCAGCAAAAAAAAAAAAACTAAAAAAAATATAAAAACAAAAAAGGAAAAGAAAAAGGAGCAGAAGCAAGAGGAGGAACAGAAGGAGGAGCAGAAGCAGGAAAAAAAAAACTAAAAAAAATATAAAAACAAAAAAGGAAAAGAAAAAGGAGCAGCAGCAAGAGGAGGAAGAAAAGGAGGAGGAGAGGCAGCGCAAAAAAAAACCTAAAAAAAAAAATTTAAAAAAAAGAAAAAAAGGAGCAGCAGCAAGAAGAGGAAGAGAAGCAGGAACAGAAGCAGCAAAAAAAAAAATATATAAAAAAATATAAAAAAAGAAAAAAAAGGAGCAGCAGCAAGAAGAGGAAGAGAAGCAGGAGCAGAAGCAGCAAAAAAAAAAATATATATATATATAAAAAATACAAAACAAAAAAGAAAAAAAAAGAGCAGCAGCAAGAGGAGGACGAGAGGCAGGAGCGGAAGCAGCAGAAAAAAAATAAAAACTATAAAAATATATATATAAAAACAAGGAGCAGCAGCAAGAGGAGGAAATATCCTTTGATGTAGAAGTACAAGCCTACATTTTAGGATAAAGTACTGACTCAGTGGGAAAGACCAAGTAGTTGGACTATGGAAGATGGACAGAAAAAGGAACTTTGCTTTGAGGAGGAAATATCCTTTGATGTAGGAGTACAGGCCTTCATCGTTGGATAAAGTACTGACTCAGTGGGAAGGACCAAATAGTTGGGCAATAGAAGATGAAGAGAAAAAGGAACTTTGTTTTGAGGAGGAAATATCCTTTGATGTAGGAGTACAGGCCTTCATCGTTGGATAAAGTACTGACTCAGTAGGAAGGACCAAGTAGTTGGACTATGGAAGATGGACAGAAAAAGGAACTTTGCTTTGAGGAGGAAATATCCTTTGATGTAGGAGTACAGGCCTTCATCGTTGGATAAAGTACTGACTCAGTAGGAAGGACCAAGTAGTTGGACTATGGATGATGGACAGAAAAAGGAACTTTGTTTTGAAGAGGAAATATCCTTTGATGTAGGAGTACAGGCCTTCATCGTTGGATAAAGTACTGACTCAGTGAGAAGGACCAAGTAGTTGGACTATGGAAGATGGACAGAAAAAGGAACTTTGTTTTGAAGAGGAAATATCCTTTGATGTAGGAGTACAGGCCTTCATCGTTGGATAAAGTATTGAATCAGTGGGAACGCCAAATTATTTGGACTATGGAAGATGGACAGAAAAAGGAACTTTGTTTTCAAGAGGAAATATCCTTTGATGTAGGAGTACAGGCCTTCATCGTTGGATAAAGTACTGACTCAGTAGGAAGGACCAAGTAGTTAGACTATGGAAGATGGACAGAAAAAGGAACTTTGTTTTGAAGAGGAAATATCCTTTGATGTAGGAGTACAGGCCTTCATCGTTGGATAAAGTACTGACTCAGTGAGAAGGACCAAGTAGTTGGACTATGGAAGATGGACAGAAAAAGGAACTTTGTTTTCAAGAGGAAATATCCTTTGATGTAGGAGTACAGGCCTTCATCGTTGGATAAAGTACTGACTCAGTGGGAAGGACCAAGTAGTTGGACTATGGAAGATGGACAGAAAAGGGAAGTTTGCTTTGAGGAGGAAATATCCTTTGATGTAGGAGTACAGGCCTTCATCGTTGGATAAAGTACTGACTCAGTGGAAAGGACCAAGTAGTTGGACTATGGAAGATGGACAGAAAAGGGAAGTTTGCTTTGAGGAGGAAATATCCTTTGATGTAGGATTACAGGCCTTCATCGTTGGATAAAGTACTGACTCAGTGGAAAGGACCAAGTAGTTGGACTATGGAAGATGGACAGAAAAGGGAAGTTTGCTTTGAGGAGGAAATATCCTTTGATGTAGGAGTACAGGCCTTCATCGTTGGATAAAGTACTGACTCAGTGGAAAGGACCAAGTAGTTGGACTATGGAAGATGGACAGAAAAGGGAAGTTTGCTTTGAGGAGGAAATATCCTTTGATGTAGGAGTACAGGCCTTCATCGTTGGATAAAGTACTGACTCAGTAGGAAGGACCAAGTAGTTAGACTATGGAAGATGGACAGAAAAAGGAACTTTGTTTTGAAGAGGAAATATCCTTTGATGTAGGAGTACAGGCCTTCATCGTTGGATAAAGTACTGACTCAGTGGAAAGGACCAAGTAGTTGGACTATAGAAGATGGACAGAAAACGGAACTTTGCTTTGAGGAGGAAATATCCTTTGATGTAAGAGTACAGGCCTTCATCGTTGGATAAAGTACTGACTCAGTGAGAAGGACCAAGTAGTTGGACTATGGAAGATGGACAGAAAAAGGAACTTTGTTTTGAAGAGGAAATATCCTTTGATGTAGGAGTACAGGCCTTCATCGTTGGATAAAGTATTGAATCAGTGGAAAGGACCAAGTAGTTGGACTATGGAAGATGGACAGAAAAAGGAACTTTGTTTTCAAGAGGAAATATCCTTTGATGTAGGAGTACAGGCCTTCATCGATGGATAAAGTACTGACTCAGTGGAAAGGACCAAGTAGTTGGACTATGGAAGATGGACAGAAAAACGAACTTTGATTTGAGGAGGAAATATCCATTGATGTAGGAGTACAGGCCTTCATCGTTGGATAAAGTACTGACTCAGTGGGAAGGACCAAGTAGTTGGACTATGGAAGATGGACAGAAAAGGGAAGTTTGCTTTGAGGAGGAAATATCCTTTGATGTAGGAGTACAGGCCTTTATCGTTGGATAAAGTACTGACTCAGTGGAAAGGACCAAGTAGTTGAACTATGGAAGATGGACAGAAAAAGGAAATTTGCTTTGAGGAGGAAATATCCTTTGATGTAGGAGTACAGGCCTTCATCGTTGGATAAAGTACTGACTCAGAGGAAAGAACCAAGTAGTTGGACTATGGAAGATGGACAGAAAAAGGAACTTTGTTTTGAGGAGGAAATATCCTTTAATGTAGGAGTACAGGCCTTCATCGTTGGGTAAAGTACTGACTCAGTGGAAAGGACCAAGTAGTTGGACTATACAAGATGGACAGAAAAAGGAACTTTGCTTTGAGGAGGAAATATCCTTTGATGTAGGAGTACAGGCCTTCATCGTTGGGTAAAGTACTGACTCAGTGGAAAGGACCAAGTAGTTAGACTATGGAAGATGGACAGAAAAAGGAACTTTGTTTTGAAGAGGAAATATCCTTTGATGTAGGAGTACAGGCCTTCATCATTGGATAAAGTACTGACTCAATGGAAAGGACTAAGTAGTTGGACTATGGAAGATGGACAGAAAAAGGAATTTTGTTTTGAAGAGGATATATCCTTTGATGTAGGAGTACAGGCCTTCATCGTTGGATAAAGTACTGACTCAGTGGGAAGGACCAATTAGTTGAACTATGGAAGATGGACAGAAAAAGGAACTTTGTTTTCAAGAGGAAATATCCTTTGATGTAGGAGTACAGGCCTTCATCGTTGGATAAAGTACTAACTCAGTGGAAAGGACCAAGTAGTTGGACGATGGAAGATGGACAGAAAAAGGAACTTTGCTTTGAGGTTGAAATATCCTTTGATGTAGGAGTACAGGCCTTCATCGTTGGATAAAGTACTGACTCAGTGGGAAGGACCAAGTAGTTGGACTATGGAAGATGGACAGAAAAGGGAAGTTTGCTTTGAGGAAGGAATATCCTTTGATGTAGGAGTACAGGCCTTCATCGCTGGATAAAGTACTGACTCAGTGGAAAGGACCAAGTAGTTGAACTATGGAAGATGGACAGAAAAAGGAACTTTGCTTTGAGGAGGAAATATCCTTTGATGTAGGAGTACAGGCCTTCATCGTTGGATAAAGTACTGACTCAGTGGAAAGGACCAAGTAGTTGGACTATGGAAGATGGACAGAAAAAGGAACTTTGCTTTGAGGAGGAAATATCCTTTGATGTAGGAGTACAGGCCTTCATCGTTGGATAAAGTACTGACTCAGTGGGAATGACCAAGTAATTGGACTATGGAAGATGGACAGAAAAAGGAACTTTGCTTTGAGAAGGAAATATCCTTTAATGTAGGAGTACAGGCCTTCATCGTTGGATAAAGTACTGACTCAGTGGGAATGACCAAGTAATTGGACTATGGAAGATGGACAGAAAAAGGAACTTTGCTTTGAGAAGGAAATATCCTTTAATGTAGGAGTACAGGCCTTCATCGTTGGATAAAGTACTGACTCAGTGGGAAGGACCAAGTAGTTGGACTATGGAAGATTGACAGAAAAAGGAACTTTGCTTTGAGGAGGAAATATCCTTTGATGTAGGATTACAGGCCTTCATCGTTGGATAAAGTACTGACTCAGTGGGAAGGACCAAGTAGTTGGACTATGGAAGATGGACAGAAAAAGGAACTTTGCTTTGAGGAGGAAATATCCTTTGATGTAGGAGTACAGGCCTTCATCATTGGATAAAGTACTGACTCAGTGGGAAGGACCAAGTATTTGGACTATGGAAGATGGACGGAAAAAGGAACTTTGCTTTGAGGAGGAAATATCCTTTGATGTAGGAGTACAGGCCTTCATCGTTGGATAAAGTACTGACTCAGTGGGAAGGACCAAGTAGTTAGACTATGGAAGATTGACAGAAAAAGGAACTTTGCTTTGAGGAGGAGATATCCTTTGATGTAGGAGTACAGGCCTTCATCATTGGATAAAGTACTGACTCAGTGGGAAGGACCAAGTATTTGGACTATGGAAGATGGACAGAAAAAGGAACTTTGCTTTGAGAAGGAAATATCCTTTGATGTAGGATTACAGGCCTTCATCGTTGGATAAAGTACTGACTCAGTGGGAAGGACCAAGTAGTTAGACTATGGAAGATTGACAGAAAAAGGAACTTTGCTTTGAGGAGGAGATATCCTTTGATGTAGGAGTACAGGCCTTCATCATTGGATAAAGTACTGACTCAGTGGGAAGGACCAAGTATTTGGACTATGGAAGATGGACAGAAAAAGGAACTTTGCTTTGAGGAGGAAATATCCTTTGATGTAGGATTACAGGCCTTCATCGTTGGATAAAGTACTGACTCAGTGGGAAGGACCAAGTAGTTGGACTATGGAAGATGGACAGAAAAAGGAACTTTGCTTTGAGGAGGAGATATCCTTTGATGTAGGAGTACAGGCCTTCATCATTGGATAAAGTACTGACTCAGTGGGAAGGACCAAGTAGTTAGACTATGGAAGATGGACAGAAAAAGGAACTTTGTTTTGAAGAGGAAATATCCTTTGATGTAGGAGTACAGGCCTTCATCATTGGATAAAGTACTGACTCAATGGAAAGGACTAAGTAGTTGGACTATGGAAGATGGACAGAAAAAGGAATTTTGTTTTGAAGAGGATATATCCTTTGATGTAGGAGTACAGGCCTTCATCGTTGGATAAATTACTGACTCAATGGGAAGGACCACGTAGTTGGACTATGGAAGATGGACAGAAAAAGGAACTTTGCTTTGAGGAGGAAATATCCTTTGATGTAGGAGTAGAGGCCTTCATCATTGGATAAAGTACTGACTCAGTGGGAAAGACCAAGTAGTTGGACTATGGAAGATTGACAGAAAAAGGAACTTTGCTTTGAGGAGGAAATATCCTTTGATGTAGGAGTACAGGCCTTCATCGTTGGATAAAGTACTGACTCAGTGGGAAGGACCAATTAGTTGGACTATGGAAGATGGACAGAAAAAGGAACTTTGTTTTCAATAGGAAATATCTTTTGATGTAGGAGTACAGGCCTTCATCATTGGATAAATTATTGACTCAGTGGAAAGGACCAAGTAGTTGGACCATAGAACATGAAGAGAAAAGAGTACTTTGTTTTGATGAGGAAATATCCTTTGATGTAGGAGTACAGGCCTTCATCGTTGGATAAATTACTGACTCAGTGGGAAGGACCACGTAGTTGGACTATGGAAGATGGACAGAAAAAGGAACTTTGCTTTAAGGAGGAAATATCCTTTGATGTAGGCGTACAAGTCTTCATCATTGGATAAAGTACTGACTCAGTGGGAAGGACCAAGTAGTTGGACTATGGAAGATGGACAGAAAAAGGAACTTTGCTTTGAGGAGGAAATATCCTTTGATATAGGAGTACATGCCTTCATCGTTGGATAAAGTACTGACTCGGTGGGAAGGACCAAGTAGTTGGACTATGGAAGATGGACAGAAAAAGGAACTTTGCTTTGAGGAGGAAATATCCTTTGATGTAGGAGTACAGGCCTTCATCGTTGGATAAAGTACTGACTCAGTGGGAAGGACCAAGTAGTTGGACTATGGAAGATGGACAGAAAAAGGAACTTTGCTTTGAGGAGGAAATATCCTTTGATGTAGGAGTACAGGCCTTCATCGTTGGATAAATTACTGACTCAGTGGAAAGGGCCTAGTAGTTGGACTATAGAAGATGGACGGAAAAAGGAGCTTTGTTTTGAGAAGGAAATATCCTTTGATGTAGGAGTACAGGCCTTCATCGTTGGATAAAGTACTGACTCAGTGGGAAGGACCAAGTAGTTGGACTATGGAAGATGGACAGAAAAAGGAGCTTTGTTTTGAGAAGGAAATATCCTTTGATGTAGGAGTACAGGCCTTCATCATTGGATAAAGTACTGACTCAGTGGAAAGGACCAAGTAGTTGGACTATGGATGATGGACAGAAAAAGGAACTTTGCTTTGAGGAGGAAATATCCTTTGATCTAGGAGTACAGGCCTTCATCGTTGGATAAAGTACTGACTCAGTGGGAAGGATCAAGTAGTTGGACTATGGAAGATGGACAGAAAAAGGAACTTTGCTTTGAGGAGGAAATATCCTTTGATGTAGGAGTACAGGCCTTCATCGTTGGATAAAGTACTGACTCAGTGGGAAGGACCAAGTAGTTGGACTATGGAAGATGGACAGAAAAAGGAATTTTGCTTTGAGGAGGAAATATCCTTTGATCTAGGAGTACAGGCCTTCATCATTGGATAAAGTACTGACTCAGTGGAAAGGATCAAGTAGTTGGACTATGGAAGATGGACAGAAAAAGGAACTTTGCTTTGAGGAAGAAATATCCTTTGATGTAGGAGTAGAGGCCTTCATCATTGGATAAAGTACTGACTCAGTGGGAAGGACCAAGTAGTTGGACTATGGAAGATGGACAGAAAAAGGAACTTTGCTTTGAGGAGGAAATATCCTTTGATGTAGGAGTACAGGCCTTCATCACTGGATAAAGTACTGACTCAGTGGGAAGGACCAAGTAGTTGGACTATGGAAGATTGACAGAAAAAGGAACTTTGCTTTGAGGAGGAAATATCCTTTGATCTAGGAGTACAGGCCTTCATCGTTGGATAAAGTACTGACTCAGTGGGAAGGACCAAGTAGTTGGACTATGGAAGATGGACAGAAAAAGGAACTTTGCTTTGAGGAGGAAATATCCTTTGATCTAGGAGTACAGGCCTTCATCACTGGATAAAGTACTGACTCAGTGGGAAGGACCAAGTAGTTGGACTATGGAAGATGGACAGAAAAAGGAACTTTGCTTTGAGGAGGAAATATCCTTTGATCTAGGAGTACAGGCCTTCATCGTTGGATAAAGTACTGACTCAGTGGGAAGGACCAAGTAGTTGGACTATGGAAGATGGACAGAAAAAGGAACTTTGCTTTGAGGAGGAAATATCCTTTGATGTAGGAGTACAGGCCTTCATCATTGGATAAAGTACTGACTCAGTGGGAAGGACCAAGTAGTTGGACTATGGAAGATGGACAGAAAAAGGAACTTTGCTTTGAGGAGGAAATATCCTTTGATCTAGGAGTACAGGCCTTCATCGTTGGATAAAGTACTGACTCAGTGGGAAGGACCAAGTAGTTGGACTATGGAAGATGGACAGAAAAAGGAACTTTGCTTTGAGGAGGAAATATCCTTTGATCTAGGAGTACAGGCCTTCATCATTGGATAAAGTACTGACTCAGTGGGAAGGACCAAGTAGTTGGACTATGGAAGATGGACAGAAAAAGGAACTTTGCTTTGAGGAGGAAATATCCTTTGATCTAGGAGTACAGGCCTTCATCGTTGGATAAAGTACTGACTCTGTGGGAAGGACCAAGTAGTTGGACTATGGAAGATGGACAGAAAAAGGAACTTTGCTTTGAGGAGGAAATATCCTTTGATGTAGGAGTACAGGCCTTCATCATTGGATAAAGTACTGACTCAGTGGGAAGGACCAAGTAGTTGGACTATGGAAGATGGACAGAAAAAGGAACTTTGCTTTGAGGAGGAAATATCCTTTGATCTAGGAGTACAGGCCTTCATCACTGGATAAAGTACTGACTCAGTGGGAAGGACCAAGTAGTTGGACTATGGAAGATGGACAGAAAAAGGAACTTTGCTTTGAGGAGGAAATATCCTTTGATGTAGGAGTACAGGCCTTCATCATTGGATAAAGTACTGACTCAGTGGGAAGGACCAAGTAGTTGGACTATGGAAGATGGACAGAAAAAGGAACTTTGCTTTGAGGAGGAAATATCCTTTGATGTAGGAGTACAGGCCTTCATCATTGGATAAAGTACTGACTCAGTGGAAAGGATCAAGTAGTTGGACTATGGAAGATGGACAGAAAAAGGAACTTTGCTTTGAGGAGGAAATATCCTTTGATGTAGGAGTACAGGCCTTCATCATTGGATAAAGTACTGACTCAGTGGAAAGGATCAAGTAGTTGGACTATGGAAGATGGACAGAAAAAGGAACTTTGCTTTGAGGAGGAAATATCCTTTGATGTAGGAGTACAGGCCTTCATCATTGGATAAAGTACTGACTCAGTGGAAAGGATCAAGTTTTTGGACTATTGAAGATGGACAGAAAAAGGAACTTTGCTTTGAGGAGGAAATATCCTTTGATGTAGGAGTACAGGCCTTCATCATTGGATAAAGTACTGACTCAGTGGGAAGGACCAAGTAGTTGGACTATGGAAGATGGACAGAAAAAGGAACTTTGCTTTGAGGAGGAAATATCCTTTGATGTAGGAGTACAGGCCTTCATCATTGAATAAATTACTGACTCAGTGGAAAGGACCAAGTAGTTGGACTATGGAAGATGGACAGAAAAAGGAACTTTGTTTTGAGGAGAAAATATACTTTGATGTAGGAGTACAGGCCTTCATCGTTGGATAAAGTACTGACTCAGTGGGAAGGACCAAGTAGTTGGACTATGGAAGATGGACAGAAAAAGGAACTTTGCTTTGAGGAGGAAATATCCTTTGATGTAGGAGTACAGGCCTTCATCATTGAATAAATTACTGACTCAGTGGAAAGGATCAAGTAGTTGGACTATGGAAGATGGACAGAAAAAGGAACTTTGCTTTGAGGAGGAAATATACTTTGATGTAGGAGTACAGGCCTTCATCATTGGATAAAGTACTGACTCAGTGGAAAGGACCAAGTAGTTGGACTATGGAAGATGGACAGAAAAAGGAACTTTGTTTTGAGGAGAAAATATACTTTGATGTAGGAGTACAGGCCTTCATCATTGGATAAAGTACTGACTCAGTGGAAAGGACCAAGTAGTTGGACTATGGAATATGGACAGAAAAAGGAACTTTGCTTTGAGGAGGAAATATCCTTTGATGTAGGAGTACAGGCCTTCATCATTGGATAAAGTACTGACTCAGTGGGAAGGACCAATTAGTTGGACTATGGAAGATGGACAGAAAAAGGAACTTTGCTTTGAGGAGGAAATATCCTTCGATGTAGGAGTACAGGCCTTCATCATTGAATAAATTACTGACTCAGTGGAAAGGACCAAGTAGTTGGACTATGGAAGATGGACAGAAGAACGAACTTTGCTTTGAGGAGGAAATATACTTTGATGTAGGAGTACAGGCCTTCATCATTGGATAAAGTACTGACTCAGTGGAAAGGACCAAGTAGTTGGACTATGGAAGATGGACAGAAAAAGGAACTTTGTTTTGAGGAGAAAATATACTTTGATGTAGGAGTACAGGCCTTCATCGTTGGATAAAGTACTGACTCAGTGGGAAGGACCAAGTAGTTGGACTATGGAAGATGGACCGAAAAAGGAACTTTGCTTTGAGGAGGAAATATCCTTTGATGTAGGAGTACAGGTCTTCATCGTTGGATAAAGTACTGACTCAGTGGAGAGGACCAAGTAGCTGGACCATAGAAGATGAAGAGAGAAGGGAACTTTATTTTGAAGAGGAAATATCCTTTGATATAGGAGTACAGGCCTTCATCGTTGGATAAAATACTGACTCAGTAGGAAGGACCAAGTAGTTGGCCTATGGAAGATGGACATAAAAAGGAACTTTATTTTGAAGAGGAAATATCCTTTGGTGTAGAGGTACAAGGCTACTTTGTAGGATAAAGTACTTTCTCAGTTGGAAGGATCAAGCAGCTGGACTATGGAAAATGGACAGAAAAAGGAACTTTGTTTTGAGGAGGAAATATCCTTTGATGTGGAGGTACAAGGCTACATTATAGGATAAAGTACTTTCTCAGTTAGAAGGATCAGGTAGCTGGACTATGGAAGATATGCAGAAAAAGGAACTTTGTTTTGAGAAGGAAATATCCTTTGATGTAGAGGTACAAGGCTACATTATAGGATATAGTACTTTCTCAGTTGGAAGGATCAGGTAGCTGGACTATGGAAGATGGGCAGATAAAGGAACTTTGTTTTGTGAAGAAAATATCCTTTGATGTAGAGGTACAAGGCTACATTATAGGATAAAGTACTTTCTCAGTTGGAAGGATCAATTACTTTGACTATGGAAGATGGACAGAAAAAGGAACTTTGTTTTGAGGTGGGAATATCCTTTGATGTAGAGGTACAAGGCTACATTATAGGATAAAGTACTTTCTCAGTTGGAAGGATCAAGTAGCTGGACTATGGAAGATGGACAGAAAAAGGAACTTTGTTTTGAGGAGGAAATATCCTTTGATGTAGAGGTACAAGGCTACATTATAGGATAAAGTACTTTTTCAGTTGGAAGGATCAAGTAGCTTGACTATGGAAGATGGACAGAAAAAGGAACTTTGTTTTGAGGAGGAAATATCCTTTGATTGAGAGGTACAAGGCTACATTATAGGATAAAATACTTTCTCAGTTGGAAGGATCAATTACTTTGACTATGGAAGATGGACAGAAAAAGGAACTTTGTTTTGAGGAGGAAATATCCTTTGATGTAGAGGTACAAGGCTACATTATAGGATAAAGTACTTTCTCAGTTGGAAGGATCAAGTAGCTGGACTATGGAAGATGGACAGAAAAAGGAACTTTGTTTTGAGGAGGAAATATCCTTTGATGTAGAGGTACAAGGCTACATTATAGGATAAAGTACTTTCTCAGTTGGAAGGATCAAGTAGCTGGACTATGGAAGATGGAGAGTAAAAGGAACTTTGTTTTGTGAAGGAAATATCCTTTGATGTAGAGGTACAAGGCTACATTATAGGATAAAGTACTTTCTCAGTTGGAAGGATCAATTACTTTGACTATGGAAGATGGACAGAAAAGGGAACTTTGTTTTGAGGTGGGAATATCCTTTGATGTAGAGGTACAAGGCTACATTATAGGATAAAGTACTTTCTCAGTTGGAAGGATCAATTACTTTGACTATGGAAGATGGACAGAAAAAGGAGCTTTGTTTTGAGGAGGGAATATCCTTTGATGTAGAAGTACAAGGCTACATTATAGGATAAAGTACTTTCTCAGTTAGAAGGATCAAGTAGCTGGACTATGGAAGATGGACAGAAAAAGGAACTTTGTTTTGATGAGGAAATATCCTTTGATGTAGAGGTACAAGGCTACATTATAGGATAAAGTACTTTCTCAGTTGGAAGGATCAATTACTTTGACTATGGAAGATGGACAGAAAATGGAACTTTGTTTTGAGGTGGGAATATCCTTGGATGTAGAGGTACAAGGCTACATTATAGGATAAAGTACTTTCTCAGTTGGAAGGATCAAGTAGCTGGACTATGGAAGATGGACAGAAAAAGGAGCTTTGTTTTGAGGAGGGAATATCCTTTGATGTAGAAGTACAAGGCTACATTATAGGATAAAGTACTTTCTCAGTTGGAAGGATCAAGTAGCTGGACTATGGAAGATGGACAGAAAAAGGAACTTTGTTTTGAGGAGGGAATATCCTTTGATGAAGAAGTACAAGGCTACATTATAGGATAAAGTACTTTCTCAGTTGGAAGGATCAAGTAGCTGGACTATGGAAGATGGACAGAAAAAGGAGCTTTGTTTTGAGGAGGGAATATCCTTTGATGTAGAAGTACAAGGCTACATTATAGGATAAAGTACTTTCTCAGTTGGAAGGATCAAGTAGCTGGACTATGGAAGATGGACAGAAAAACGGAACTTTGTTTTGTGAAGGAAATATCCTTTGATGTAGAGGTACAAGGCTACATTATAGGATAAAGTACTTTCTCAGTTGGAAGGATCAATTACTTTGACTATGGAAGATGGACAGAAAAAGGAACTTTGTTTTGAGGTGGGAATATCCTTTGATGTAGAGGTAGAGGGCTACACTATAGGATAAAGTACTTTCTCAGTTGGAAGGATCAAGTAGCTGGACTATGGAAGATGGACAGAAAAAGGAGCTTTGTTTTGAGGAGGGAATATCCTTTGATGTAGAAGTACAAGGCTACATTATAGGATAAAATACTTTCTCAGTTGGAAGGATCAAGTAGCTGGACTATGGAAGATGGACAGAAAAAGGGAACTTTGTTTTGTGAAGGAAATATTCTTTGATGTAGAGGTACAAGGCTACATTATAGGATAAAGTACTTTCTCAGTTGGAAGGATCAATTACTTTGACTATGGAAGATGGACAGAAAAAGGAACTTTGTTTTGAGGTGGGAATATCCTTTGATGTAGAAGTACAAGGCTACATTATAGGATAAAGTACTTTCTCAGTTGAAGGATCAATTACTTTGACTATGGAAGATGGACAGAAAAAGGAATTTTGTTTTGAGGAGGAAATATCCTTTGCTGTAGAAGTACAAGGCTACATTATAGGATAAAGTACTTTTTCAGTTGGAAGGATCAAGTAGCTGGACTATGGAAGATGTACAGAAAAAGGAACTTTGTTTTGAGGAGGAAATATCCTTTGATGTAGAGGTACAAGGCTACATTATAGGATAAAGTACTTTCTCAGTTGGAAGGATCAAGTAGCTGGACTATGGAAGATGGACAGAAAAAGGAGCTTTGTTTTGAGGAGGGAATATCCTTTGATGTAGAAGTACAAGGCTACATTATAGGATAAAGTACTTTCTCAGTTGGAAGGATCAATTACTTTGACTATGGAAGATGGACAGAAAAAGGAACTTTGTTTTGAGGTGGGAATATCCTTGGATGTAGAGGTACAAGGCTACATTATAGGATAAAGTACTTTCTCAGTTGGAAGGATCAAGTAGCTGGACTATGGAAGACGGACAGAAAAAGGAGCTTTGTTTTGAGGAGGGAATATCCTTTGATGTAGAAGTACAAGGCTACATTATAGGATAAAGTACTTTCTCAGTTGGAAGGATCAATTACTTTGACTATGGAAGATGGACAGAAAAAGGAACTTTGTTTTGAGGTGGGAATATCCTTGGATGTAGAGGTACAAGGCTACATTATAGGATAAAGTACTTTCTCAGTTGGAAGGATCAATTACTTTGACTATGGAAGATGGACAGAAAAAGGAGCTTTGTTTTGTGAAGGGAATATCCTTTGATGTAGAAGTACAAGGCTACATTATAGGATAAAGTACTTTCTCAGTTGGAAGGATCAAGTAGCTGGACTATGGAAGATGGACAGAAAAAGGAACTTTGTTTTGAGGAGGAAATATCCTTTGATGTAGAGGTACAAGGCTACATTATAGGATAAAGTACTTTCTCAGTTGGAAGGATCAATTACTTTGACTATGGAAGATGGACAGAAAAAGGAACTTTGTTTTGAGGTGGGAATATCCTTTGATGTAGAGGTACAAGGCTACATTATAGGATAAAGTACTTTCTCAGTTGGAAGGATCAAGTAGCTGGACTATGGAAGACGGACAGAAAAAGGAGCTTTGTTTTGAGGAGGGAATATCCTTTGATGTAGAAGTACAAGGCTACATTATAGGATAAAGTACTTTCTCAGTTGGAAGGATCAATTACTTTGACTATGGAAGATGGACAGAAAAAGGAACTTTGTTTTGAGGTGGGAATATCCTTGGATGTAGAGGTACAAGGCTACATTATAGGATAAAGTACTTTCTCAGTTGGAAGGATCAATTACTTTGACTATGGAAGATGGACAGAAAAAGGAGCTTTGTTTTGTGAAGGGAATATCCTTTGATGTAGAAGTACAAGGCTACATTATAGGATAAAGTACTTTCTCAGTTGGAAGGATCAAGTAGCTGGACTATGGAAGATGGACAGAAAAAGGAGCTTTGTTTTTGAGGAGGGAATATCCTTTGATGTAGAAGTACAAGGCTACATTATAGGATAAAGTACTTTCTCAGTTGGAAGGATCAATTACTTTGACTATGGAAGATGGACAGAAAAAAGGAACTTTGTTTTGAGGTGGGAATATCCTTGGATGTAGAGGTACAAGGCTACATTATAGGATAAAGTACTTTCTCAGTTGGAAGGATCAATTACTTTGACTATGGAAGATGGACAGAAAAAGGAGCTTTGTTTTGTGAAGGGAATATCCTTTGATGTAGAAGTACAAGGCTACATTATAGGATAAAGTACTTTCTCAGTTGGAAGGATCAAGTAGCTGGACTATGGAAGATGGACAGAAAAAGGAACTTTGTTTTGAGGAGGAAATATCCTTTGATGTAGAGGTACAAGGCTACATTATAGGATAAAGTACTTTCTCAGTTGGAAGGATCAATTACTTTGACTATGGAAGATGGACAGAAAAAGGAACTTTGTTTTGAGGTGGGAATATCCTTTGATGTAGAGGTACAAGGCTACATTATAGGATAAAGTACTTTCTCAGTTGGAAGGATCAAGTAGCTGGACTATGGAAGACGGACAGAAAAAGGAGCTTTGTTTTGAGGAGGGAATATCCTTTGATGTAGAGGTACAAGGCTACATTATAGGATAGAGTACTTTCTTAGTTGGAAGGATCAATTACTTTGACTATGGAAGATGGACAGAAAAGGGAACTTTGTTTTGAGGTGGGAATATCCTTTGATGTAGAGGTACAAGGCTACATTATAGGATAAAGTACTTTCTCAGTTGGAAGATCAAGTAGCTGGACTATGGAAGACGGACAGAAAAAGGAGCTTTGTTTTGAGGAGGGAATATCCTTTGATGTAGAAGTACAAGGCTACATTATAGGATAAAGTACTTTCTCAGTTGGAAGGATGAAGTAGCTGGACTATGGAAGATGGACAGAAAAAGGAACTTTGTTTTGAGGAGGAAATATCCTTTGATGTAGTGGTACATGCCTACATTATAGGATAAAGTACTGTCTCAGTTGGAAGGATCAAGTATTTGGACTATGGAAGATGGACAGAAAAAGGAACTATGTTTTGAGGAGGAAATATCCTTTGATGTAGTGGTACAGGCCTACATTATTGGATAAAGTACTGTCTCAGTTGGAACGATCAAGTATTTGGACTATGGAAGATGGACAGAAAAAGGAAC
>NW_027171804.1:2500-120000 GCF_036898095.1 Palaemon carinicauda | reverse complement strand
CCATCATGAGGCTCAATACTACGCAGTACTCTACAAGTTTTATTCCAGCTGTTACCAAGTTGTGGAATGATCTTCCTAATCGGGTAGTTGAATCAGTAGAACTTCAAAAGTTCAAAGTTGGAGCAAATGCTTTTTTGTTGACCAGGCGGACATGAGTCTTTTTATAGTTTATTTATGACATATTTGTTTTTGATGTTGTTAATAGTTTATATATGACATGTCTGTTTTGACGTTGTTACTTTTTTAGAATGATTTATTGTTAATTTGTTCTCTTCACTTATTTATTTCTTTATTTCCTTTCCTCACTGGGCTATTTTTCCCTGTTGGAGCCCCTGGGCTTATAGCATCTTGCTTTTCCAACTAGGGTTGTAGCTTGGATAGTAATAGTAATAATAATGATAATAATATTCTTCACATATTCTCCTCTGTCCTCATACACCTGACAACACTGTGATTACCAAACAATTCTTCTTCTCTCAAGGGGTTAACTACTGCACTGTAATTGTTCAGTGGCCACTTCCCTCTTGGTAAGGGTAGAAGAGACTCTTTAGCTATGGTAAGCAGCTCTTCTAAAAGGACACCCCAAAATCAAACCATTATTCTCTAGTCCTGGGTAGTGCCATAGCCTCTGTACCATGGTCTTCCACTACCTTGGGTTAGAGTTCTCTTGCTTGAGGGTACACTCGGGCACACTATTCTATCTAATTTCTCTTCCTCGTGTTTTGTTAAAGTTTTTATAGTTTATATAGGAGATGTTTATTTTATTAATCTTAAAGTATTTATTTTAGCCTTGTTTCCTTTCCTTGCTGGGCTATTTTCCCCGTTGGAGCCCCTGGGCTTATAGCATTCTGTTTTTCTAACTAGGGTTGTAGCTTAGCAATTAATAATAATAATAATAATAATAATAATAATAATAATAATAATAATAATAATAATAATAGTAGTAGTTTAAAGTATAATAACATCTTGTTTATGTCTCTCGCCAGAGACTCCACCAGCAGAGGTCAAAGTTCAATAGGTGAGGTCAAAGTTCAAGAGGGTAAAAAAGGGGCACATAGCTGTTAGCACTCTCTTTGCGCCCCTCCTCAGACGTGTGTGCGTATGTGCGTGCAATCTATGTGGGCGTGTCGTTGCGTATAGCTGTATGTGTCAGAACTAAATCATCACATTGAATAAATGTGCCTTAAATTACATACTGTAGTTTGAGTTTATTTTTATAAACAATCTTTGGATTTGCTTCAAGTTTTTTTTTTAGTTTTAATGTAAGCTTTTTCTCAAGGCTATTTAGGCTTAACTTCTGTTATTATTATTATTATTATTATTATTATTATTATTATTATTATTATTATTATTATTATTATTATTATTATTATTATTAGCTAAGCAACAACTCTAGTTGGAAAAGCAGGATGCTACAAGCCCTATAAGGATTTTCTTTATTTCCTTTCCTCACTGGGCTATTTTCCCTGTTGGGGCCCCTGGGCTTATAGCATCCTGCTTTTCAAACTAGGATTGTAGCTTAGCATTTATTATTATTATTATAAGGGCTCCAACAGGGTGGCGGTGGAGAGAGAGAGAGAGAGAGAGAGAGAGAGAGAGAGAGAGAGAGAGAGAGAGAGAGAGAGAGAGAGAGATACCTCTAGTCTTATCTTATGGCAATATATGATCAGAGTTCAAGTTTAGAGGGACAGTTCAGTATATTAAAAGACTTTAATGAAGTACAATTGAACATTTGAACATTTGCTCCTGTTACGTAAAATTTTGATAGTTTTTGAACAAGTAAACAACATTAATCACACAGTATTACTTACTTTACTTTAAAGGCTGTTTTTATGGTCCTATCACGCGGGGATTCCTGTGCCTTACAGGACCCATAACATCAGTTTATCATATTATTTAATCTCATATTACTCGTTTATTGCTAAATCCACATTATCGAAGCACCCAGAGAATAAGAAAGTCTTCAGTTTCCTCTTGAAAGCCTTAAATATTTTCAGTCTTTCGAATGTCTAATGGAAGCTTATCATATAGTCTAGGGGCCGCATATTAAGCCTTAATATCTTCAGTCTTTCAAATGTCTAGTGGGAGCTTATTATATAGTCTAGGGGCCACATATTTGAAAGATCTAGAACCTACAGTAGACATATATCTAGGCTCCAATAATCTAAAACCATTTGTAACTATTCTCGTGTCAACACGATTTATTGGCTGCACAATATGTAGCAATTCTCTTAGATATTTTGGCATCATATTTAAAGACTCTAGAACCTAAAGTAGACATATATCTAGGCTCCAATAATCTAAAACCATTTGAAACTATTCTTGTGTCAATACGATTTGTTGGCTGCACATATACCAATTCTCTTAGATATTATGGACGTCCGGTTCTATTAACTTGATGGGTTATTGTACATATTTCAAACTCTATTCTCGCTTTAATAGGCAGCCAGTGTAAATCAATTAGTGTAGGAGAAATCCTTTCTCTAGGTGGGACACCTTTTATCAGTCTAGCTCCTCTGTTTATTACAATATTTACTTAATTTACGTTCAGCACTGCTTTTTGGGGGGGCCTATTAAGAGGAACTCTCTATAGGACCTATAAAATCAGTTTATTGTATACAAGGGTAGAAGAGATTCCTTGGCTTCGGTAAGCAGCTCTTCTAGGAGAAGGACACTCCAACTTCAAACCATTGTTCTCTAGTCTTGGGTAGTACCATAACCTCTGTACTATGGTCTTTCACTGTCTTGGGTTAGAGTTCTCTTGCTTGAGTGTACACTCGAGCCCACTCCTCTATCTTATTTTTCTTCCTCTTGTTTTGTTAAAGTTTTTATATTTTATAGAGGAGATATCTATTCTAATGCTGTTACTCATCTTAAAATATTTTTTTTATTTTCCTGTTTTCCTATTCTCACTGGGCTATTTTCCCTGTTGGAGCCCCTGGGCTTATAGCATCCTGCTTTTCCAACTAGGGTTGTAGCTTAGCGAGTAATAATAATAATAATAATAATAATAATAATAATAATAATAATAATAATAATAATAATAATAATGTTGCATATCAAACTGGTGTTTATTGTCCAATCAACATTATTGTAACAATTAGAGAACAATAAAGTTTCAATTTCTTCTTGAACAAGTTATTTATCATCTATCAATTTAATATGAAATGTTTTCATAACAGATTAAATATTTACATAAACACTATTTATGCTAATTTCTTCAATTCCAAACCATAAGCTTTGCAATTTATTGACCAATATATGATCATCAGTTTATAACTTCCATTTGTAGGTTTTCCTGAACATTTCTCGCTCACTTTATCACCAGTCTTGAACTTGGAATCTTTTTTCAAAATGTTCATACCCTTGTGAGTGATATTTGATTATGTGGCACATATCACATGTCATAAGTACCACATCGCAACATAAATACATCTAATTTATCATGATTAGCCTTCAGAAGAATCAGAACTTCAGGATCAATGTTCAACAAGTAATGAGTAGTCCCACATACAGCACATTTCTATACAGGGGTGCCAGACGTACGACATTACCATACATGTACGATTATTTTAAGTTTAGTACGATGTACGATATATACCTTAGGTATATACATATATGTGTGTGTTTAACTAAACAATTATACTAAAATATTTTGAAATAAGTCAATCATGTCACTCCTTGATAATTATATTGAAACTGTGTACAATAATTTTGGGTGAAAAAAACGTATGATAATCCAGTCGAAATAATCTGGCAAGCCTGGTTCTATAATTGAAATCTGGTCTAGGTTACAATCACTTTAAATAAAAGAATTTACTACACCATCTTCATCATCGTATATATTGCATAAACATTATTTTAGGTTTTAATTTTACAATTTCCTAATCTTGTTTACTTCTTCCTCGTTGAGCTTTTCACCGGTAAAGTTTACAACAACATTTCCAAATTCCATTTGAAGTTGACCTCGCATTGAAAATTGGTTTAATCTTTAGTGCATATTCAACATCATATTTCCTGTTAGTGATTCTAGTTTATTAAATTACTAGTAGATTTTTCCCTTGACTTTATCAGTATATATAATTTTCTATACTTTTGGGTCCATCAATGTTTGAAATGTTAACTTAATCAATTCCATAATTTCTATCAGCTTGTCCACCCTTTCAGTAAAATAATGTATCGTCTTCAAATAGTTTAAACTTCAGTTTATGTTCCTGTAGTACTTTTCATAGACTTATAACATATATACGGAATAAAACAGGGCCCAGTAAACTCCCCTGGGGTACCCCTCTGTTTAATTATTCATATAATAAACAAAATTTTCTTGTTTGTAAAGAGCAGTTTCTATCAATCAAGCAATCTTTTAAGTATTCAAAAAGCTTGATTTTCAATACTGGTGGACCGTAATATTAGTAGAAATTTTAGCCAATAATCTGATAGATTTTAACATTAACAAAATGTATGAATTATCATATATCTGAGATAAATGCGTTTCCATGTGGAGTTTTTGTGTACGATTATTGCTTATTTTTGGTAAATTTGGAACCAATTTTAGCCAATAATCTGATAGATTTTTAACACAATTCGTAAAAAATATATGGATTATTATATATCTGAGATAAATACGTTTCCACATAGTGTTATTGAGTAAGATTATTGCTTTTTTGGGGTAAATTTAAGGGCAAATTTTGAAAATTATGGAGTTTTTGTGTACGATTTATGCCTCTTTTTGGTAAATTTGGAACCAATTTTAGCCAATAATCTGATAGATTTTAATCCAAATCGTAAAAAATATATGGATAATCACATATCTGAGATAAATACGTTTCCAAATAGTGTTATTGAGTAAGATTAATGCTTTTTTCTTTTCTTTTTTTTGGTAAATTTGGAACCAATTTTAGCCAATAATCTGATAGATTTTAACACAAATCATAAAAAATATATGGATAATCATATATCTGAGATAAATGCGTTTCCATATGGAGTTTTTGTGTACGATTATTGCTTTTTTGGGGTAAATTTAAGGGCAAATTTTGAAAATTCCATAGACCCGGTCACCCGGATTCTCAATTTTATTTTTTATTTTTGGTAAATTTGAACCAATTTTAGCCAATAATCTGATAGATTTTAATCCAAATCATAAAAAATATATGGATAATCATATATCTGAGATAAATACGTCTCCAAATAGTATTATTGAGTAAGATTATTGCTTTTTGGGGGGTAAATTTAAGGGCTAATTTTGAAAATTCCGTAGACCCGGTCACCAGGGTTGCCAGGTTTTCTAAATGAGAAAAGGTCAATTTCTAATCAACAGAGGCTTTAAAAGGTCAACCCATTAATAGAAAAAGGTCAAAAATATAGTATTTAAGGCTCGGCTTTTTTCATATTACTAAAGGCCAACCTATTTAAATACAAAAGGTCAAATTTGAGTTTTTTTTGGCCGGAAAAAAGGCCAAACTGGCAACCCTGCCCAGAAGTAAAAGAAGAAGTTTTGTAAACAAAACACTTCATCAGAGACTCCCCGTCTAAGAAGTTTATCATGTATATCTTCATTTAACTTCGTTCTGTAAGTATGTCAGGGTTTAATTGATAATGCTAAAGCTTTATTTAATGTTATAGGTGTCATTATATAAAATAAAATCATTAAATTTTTGTTATATTTTGAGATATTAACCGATATTGAAACACGATTTCTCGTACGGTATCAGAGACCTCTCTTACAATACGTTTAAATTGAACTGAGGCCTTTTTTTAATTAAATATAGATATTTATGAGTCATAAATATATATTATACATATTTTACGAATCAATTACCGGTATATATACAGTATAATTTGATTTAATAGCCACAGTTATGTAAAGGCTAAGAATAGAAGACTAGCGTAGGCTACCCTAAGCTAGTTCGGTGTTAATATGGCTATTGAAAATTAATATTAACTAGGACCTAGTAGTTAAGCTGTACCTTAGTGTTTATAACTAGCATTTATTGGAAGTAACAAGAAATTCTGGTCAAGTAAATTTTACGTTTAGTATAACAATACTTTTTACGTTGCACGAGATTCCGCGAACCAATTTTAGAAAGTATGTGCATCCTAGATTAGGTTAGGTCAGTGGGATACAGAAGGACAATACTTGGGCTGTCTGTTGCTTTTGGGGACATATCTTTCTTATTACTAGCCAAATCGTATTTCATTATGGGGATGATGTTCTTTACAATGATCTAACATACCATAATATGATGTTATTTTATCATTTTGAATAATAGCACAATTTACCTTTACCACGGGAATATTTTCTAAGTTCAGCATGGTCCGAACGCAAGTCACGGGTAGCTCCTGCTTAGTTTCCAACTTTCCCGATAGATAGAGCCCGTGTCATCCCAGTCTAAGAAACGTTCGGTTTTACAATTTAATACTGTCCCGTCAATCTACATATTTACCCCTTTGTTAAGTTTGTAGTTTTTAAGGACACGTCATGTAATCATTCTCGTGAAAAAGAGACGATTTCGGACTTTTTTTACCTGATTTCCGGGCGGTCAAAGGCCTGTTCCCAAAAACTACAGAGGCTCCCAATACTTAAACAAGCAAAGGTGTGTATTAAGCTGCGTTAGAAAACGAGATTTCAATATACAGAATGTCCAAAATTTGAACTTGGGGCCTTTGTATATCAGCGCTAAGTTCCTCGCGCATTCATTGAAAATGGACATCAACTAACCTTAACTTTCCCCCCTAACCTAGCCTACAAGCCGTGTCCTTACCTACTTACCTAATGGGGGCGCTTACGCCCCCTGCGACCCCCCTTACACTGCCGTATCCTAAGTTGGGCATATTAATCCATACAGGTGGCCGCTATCATACATACACCCCTTGAACTTAATTGCTTTCAAGAAAATTTTTAAGTCAATTTATGATACATTTTGGCCTAGAGGTGTATGTACGATAGCGGCCACCTGTATGTATTATTACGTCTTGGAATATTGCAGTGGCAGGGAGTCATTAGGCACCCCCCCCCCATCAGGTAAATAGGTTTCATATGAAATAGATATCGGGTTAATACAATTTTTTTTTTATTGTATTAAAGGATATAATATTGTTTTATTACAGTACTGTATTTCTCTATCTTATCTTTGAATACTTGTGTATCTGCATCGATGGCAATTTATGGTAAAATTATAGAATAGTACAATTACCGTTATGGAGAAAACAAGACTTATTAAATGATGTATTTTATGGTGAATTTACTGTTTTTAATAAAACTGGTGGAAGCCCATAGTTTTTCCTACACAATTACGAAACATCGTTCTTTTCTAACTAGGGTTGTAACTTAGGAAGCGTTTAGATACATAACTGTATATTATACATTGGGTACCATTGATTACTCCACTATATTACAAGCTGATATTCTACTTGAAAATTTCAGGACCTTTTGCCATGACTTCGAAGATGTACGATGCCATACGCGAGGCTCTGGGGACGTCGCGCTTCGTCGCCACGGGTCAGATGGGAGGCGGATGCATCAACGAGGGGGAAGTGTATGAGGTAGATCACGGAAAGGTCTATCTGAAGAGAAGCTCTAAGGAAAAGGTACGGCATTTGAAGTACATTAACTCCTTCACATAAATCTTGTAGTACATGGAAAAGGTATTTCATCCTTATGATGGTTTTTTTTGAAGTACATTAACTCCTTCACATAAATCTTTTAGTACATGGAAAAGGTATTTCATCCTTATGATGGTTTTTTTCAAACGGTATTTTGATAAATTATTTGTGATTTAACCCTTTTACCCCCAAAGGACGTACTGGTACGTTTCACAAAAGCCATCCCTTTACCCCCATGGATGTACCGGTATGTCCTTGCAAAAAAATGCTATAAAAATTGGTTTTTCATATTTTTTGATATTTTTTTGAGAAAATTCAGGCATTTTCTTAGAGAATGAGACCAACCTGACCTCTCTATGACAAAAATTAAGGCTGTTAGAGCAATTTAAAAAAAATCTACTGCAAAATGTGCTGGGAAAAAAATAACCCCCTGGGGGTTAAGGGTTGGAAATTTCCAAAAACCCCGGGGGTAAAAGGGTTAAAATGAATGAGTTGTCTCACAGTTCTCTTCAATCACATGCCCCTTTTCTACCTTGCTTTCTGGGCCATTATAAGAGTTATTCACTACTTAATTCTATTCAAACCACTTCATTGACTTATCCAATTTCATAATCATCTCGATTTTTGAGATTTAAATGACTCATTTTTAATTGTGCTTTGCCACGCTTCCCGATCTGCATTTTTCTCCCGATCTGCATTTTTCCCCCGATCTTTATTTTTCCCCCCCACGCATGACCATTATCTTTTGATTTCTTAAAAGTCAAGAGTTTGAATCATATGACAAAAGAAGGAAAGAAGAATTGGGTAGTTTGTAGCGCTACGGCCAAGTGTCCTAATTTGCTTATTATCGCTCCGACTGTTATCTTGTATAGAATAAAAACGTTTGGAAATGGTCTACGGATCTTAAATATGTTGTGTAAGGGGGGGTCCGGGGGGGCACAGCCCCCCTGTGTAAGGACACGGCTTTTAGCATAGGTTAGGTGGGTATTTTAAGTTAGCTTCTCCCGTCGTACTCGTAGGTAAGGAAACTGTTGTGTAAGGGGTGGGGGGGGGGGGGGTCCAGGGGGGAATCCCCCCTGGGTAAGGATACAGCTCTTAGCATAGGTTAGGTGGGTTTTTTAAGTTAGCTTCTCCCGCCAAAATCGTTTTTTCAATATTAATCTTACCCGATGATCATGTAGCTGTCAACTCCGTTGCCCGACAGAAATCTACGGTCGGGATACGCCAGCGATCGCTATACAGGTGGGGGTGTACACAACAGCGCCATCTGTGGTCAGGTACTCAAGTACTTCTTGTCAACAAGACCTCAATTTTTCCTCTGTCGTGCCGCCGGCAAGACCTACATGGATACGCTGTTGATTTTGGAGTCTTTTGTTCACGTTTTGGTGATGTATTTGCTCTGAAATTTAGCCTTCGCTGTACAGGAAGCTTTATCCTTAGCTTAGCAAGCTTTTGGAATTAATTGGATTCATTGGTTAACGATCTTTGCTTTATTTTGGAATTCCCCCTTGACTACCTCTTAAATTCAAGATGTCTGACCATTCCCAAGTTCCTAAATACAGGCAGTGTAGTGTTAGGACTTGTAATAGGCGTCTTACGAAGGCCTCTATAGATCCTCACACCGTATGTTCCAATTGTAGGGGAAAATCCTGTCAATTGGAAGATCGATGTGGGGAATGTGATGGGCTTTCGGAATTCGATTTTAATGAATTCCTCAGATATACACGTAGGTTAGAGAAGGAGAGAGATAGGAGGAGTTCTTCTCGCTCTGTGGATTTTTCCTCTCCCCATGCCCCTCAACCTTTTCCTTCCCCTGTGGTGGTGACTCCCGAACCTGCTACGAGTGCTCAGCCTGCAATGGCTGATATGTTGCGTGCCATTCAGGCTCTCGGTGATAAGGTGGAGTCGTTGGTTAGTGACCGCAATCAGCTCTTGGCAGATGTCAGAGAGCTGAAAGCGAAGAGTGCAGTGGGAAGTGTTAGTGCTAGTGCTGTGCATAGTGTCAGTGTCAGTGTTGCGCATGAGGGTACATCTGTGCGTGCCAGTCGTCCTCCCAGTCCGGGACCTCTTGCAAGCTCCCAAGCCCAGGGGAGAAGCAATGTCGAAGGACCAAAGGGTTCGGCAGGCCTTGATCGGCGCACGGATGTATCCTCAGTGGTTGCGGACGCATCTGCTAAGGATCGTCCCTTCCACTCCCAGACGAATGAGCCCTTACATTCCTCGTCTGTGGAAGAGGTTTCCAGGAGGAAACGGTGGACCAAGGTCTCACGACCGCTCAAACGTAAGGTCCCTTCCGAGCTAGTCCAACGGCCCAGGTGTAGCCACTGGGTCAGTTCGGACTCGCCGCAGTCATCTGATGACTGCACACCTCCCAAGAGAGGTAGAGTGGTCCCTCAACAGGCCTCTGCTCCGTCTGTTGTTGCTCCAGCCACAGTAGACCCTAAGTGGTCCATGCTGCAGACTATGCAGTCTCAGCTTGCGGCTTTTATGCAGGAGTATCATGCCGAGAAGGTTAACACCTCTCCTGTTAACCTACAACCCGCAGAGGTTGTGCGCTCAGCAGATACTGCGGCTGCCTGCTCCCACACCCCACCTGTGAGAGCTCCTCCACCGATGCGCAGTCCTCACTGCCAGACGCATGTTCTTGCTGCACCATCTGCTAACATGCGTGAGCTGCCGCATCAGGAGTTGCCGGGTTCCAGCACTATGCGGCATTCTCCTCAGCCCATGCAGCATGCTCTGCAGACCTTACAGCATGCTCCGCATACCATGCAGCATGAGCCGCATACCATGCAGCATGAGCCGCATGCCTTACCTCATGCTCTGCATACCATACCGCATGCTCCTCAGCCCACCGCAGACCCTCCCACACACCGGCCCTCTGCTTTTGTTGTTGCCAGCTCACAGTCTGTCCAGCAGAGGCATGATGATGGATCCGCAGGTACGCATGCACCCGTTCTGCAGGATTCAGCCGCTCAGCTTGCTGCTCTGCCTTTGCCACTCACAACTCAACTTTCGGATGAGGATGTATCGGAGGATGAAGCTGCTCATCTGGATGATCCTCACTCTGATGTTGAAGGACCCAAGTCTTCGCCACCCTCCTTAGACTTTCGCAAAGTCCTTGCTTTGTTCAGAGAATTGTATCCTGAACACTTTGTGTCTGCAACCCCTCGTTCTCCGCCCTCCGAGTTTGCTATGGGCATGCAGTCTGCTGCGCCTGCCTTCACCAAGCTTGTTCTCGCCAGATCATCAAGGAGAGCTTTGAGGGTTATGGGGGACTGGTTGCATTCCAAGAAGCAACTGGGAAGGACCTCTTTTGTGTTTCCTCCTCCCAAGCTGGCTTCTAAGTCGAGCGTCTGGTATGCCACGGGAGAGGAACCTGGCTTGGGGGTTCCTGCCTCTGCCCAGGCCGACTTCTCAAGTCTGGTTGACTCTCCCCGCAGGTTGGCTATGAGACGTTCGAAGATCTGCTGGTCCTTTTCCGATCTTGATCATTTGTTGAAGGGAGTCTTTCGTGCCTTCGAGATATTCAACTTCCTCGATTGGTGTTTGGGAGCCTTAAGCAGGAAGACTTCCCCTTCTGACAAGGACTCGGCCATGCTGATCATGTCCAGCATGGACAAGGCAATACGGGATGGGTCTGGTGAACTTGCGGCTTCATATGTATCAGGGGTCCTCAAGAAGAGAGAACATCTGTGCTCCTTCTTATCTGCTGGTATCACTCCTTGCCAGAAGTCAGAGTTGCTGTTTGCTCCTCTCTCCAAGTGTCTGTTTCCGGAGGAGTTGATTAAGGGGATGGCTGCCTCTCTTATCCAGAAGGATACGCATGACCTCATGGCTTCTTCTGCACGTAAGGCTAAACCCTTACCTTCCGTGCCTAGACCCTTCCGCCCTTTAGCAGCTGATACACCTGCTTCTAGGTTCATCCCGCCCTTTCGTGGCAGAACCTCCAGCAGAGGAGGTACCCGTGCAGACAGTCACCGTGGCAAGTCCAAGAAGGGTTCCAAGTCCGCAAAAGGCAAGTTTTGACTGCCTTCCTCTCCAGACAGCAGTAGGAGCCAGACTCAAGACCTTCTGGCAAGCTTGGGAGAGCAGAGGTGCAGACGCTCAGTCTGTGAAGTGGCTAAGGGAGGGATACAGAATTCCGTTCTGCCTCAATCCCCCTCTAACTACATCTCCCATCAACCTCTCTCCCAACTACAAGGAGAAGGACAAGAGGCTAGCGTTGCAACAAGAGGTGTCGCTCTTGCTACAAAAGGAAGCAGTGGTCATAGTCCGGGATCATCAATCCCTGGGCTTTTACAACCGTCTCTTCCTTGTAGCCAAGAAGACAGGAGGTTGGAGACCGGTGCTGGACGTCAGTGCTCTCAATGCTTATGTCACCAAGCAGACGTTCACGATGGAGACGACGAAGTCGGTCCTAGCAGCGGTCAGGCAGGAGGACTGGATGGTCTCGTTAGACCTGAAAGACGCATACTTTCACGTCCCCATCCATCCAGACTCCCAACCTTTCCTAAGATTCGTCTTTGGAAAGGTTGTGTACCAGTTCCAAGCCCTGTGCTTTGGCCTAAGCACGGCACCTCTTGTGTTTACGAGACTGATGAGGAATATTGCGAAATTCCTTCACTTGGCAGACATCAGAGCCTCCCTCTATTTAGACGACTGGCTTTTAAGAGCTCCCACAAGTCGTCGCTGTCTGGAGAATCTCAGATGGACTATGGATCTGACCAAGGAACTGGGCCTCCTGGTCAATTTAGAGAAGTCCCAGCTCGTCCCATCCCAGACCATTGTTTACCTGGGTATGGAGATTCAGAGTCGAGCTTTTCGGGCTTTTCCGTCGGCCCCAAGGATCAACCAAGCCCTAGAGTGCATCCTGAGCATGCTGAGAAGGAACCGATGCTCAGTCAGGCAGTGGATGAGTCTAACAGGGACACTTTCATCGCTGGCCATGTTCATCGAGTTAGGGAGACTCCACCTCCGCCCCGTTCAGTATCATCTTGCTGCTCACTGGATAAAGGACATGACGCTAGAGACGGTCTCAGTTCCTGTTTCCGAAGAGATGAGGTCTACTCTAACGTGGTGGAAGAACAGCATTCTTCTCAAGGAAGGTCTTTCGTTAGCTGTTCAGACCCCCGACCACCGTCTCTTCTCGGACGCATCAGACTCGGGCTGGGGTGCGACATTGGACGGACAGGAATGCTCGGGAACATGGAATCAGGAGCAAAGGACACTTCACATCAATTGCAAGGAGTTGTTGGCGGTTCATCTGGCCTTAATAAACTTCAAGTCCCTCCAGCTAAACAAGGTGGTGGAGGTGAACTCCGACAACACCACAGCCTTGGCTTACATCTCCAAGCAGGGGGGGACTCATTCGAGGAAGTTGTTCGAGATCGCAAGGGACCTCCTCATTTGGTCAAAAGATCGAAGGCTCACGCTGGTAACGAGGTTCATTCAGGGCGATATGAATGTCATGGCAGATCGCCTCAGCCGGAAGGGTCAGGTCATCCCCACAGAGTGGACCCTTCACAAGAATGTTTGCAGCAGACTTTGGACCCTGTGGGGTCAGCCAACCATAGATCTGTTCGCTACCTCGATGGCCAAGAGGCTCCCATTGTATTGTTCTCCGATTCCAGACCCAGCAGCAGTTCACGTGGATGCCTTTCTGCTGGATTGGTCCCATCTCGACCTGTATGCATTCCCGCCGTTCAAGATTGTCAACAGGGTACTTCAGAAGTTCGCCTCTCACAAAGGGACACGGCTGACGTTGGTTGCTCCCCTCTGGCCCGCGAGAGAATGGTTCACAGAGGTACTGCAATGGCTGGTCGACGTTCCCAGGACTCTCCCTCTAAGAGTGGACCTTCTGCGTCAACCTCACGTAAAGAAGGTACACCCAAACCTCCACGCTCTTCGTCTGACTGCCTTCAGACTATCGAAAGACTCTCAAGAGCTAGAGGCTTTTCGAAGGAGGCAGCCAGAGCGATTGCCAGAGCAAGGAGGACATCCACTCTCAGAGTCTATCAATCTAAATGGGAAGTCTTCCGAAGCTGGTGCAAGGCCAATGCAGTTTCCTCAACCAGTACCACTGTAACCCAGATTGCTGACTTCCTGTTACATCTAAGGAACGTTAGATCCCTATCAGCTCCTACGATCAAGGGTTACAGAAGTATGTTGGCAGCGGTTTTCCGCCACAGAGGCTTGGATCTTTCCACCAACAAAGATCTACAGGACCTCCTTAGGTCTTTTGAGACCTCAAAGGAACGTCGGTTGTCCACTCCAGGCTGGAATCTAGACGTAGTCCTAAGGTTCCTTATGTCATCTAGATTTGAACCGCTCCAATCAGCCTCTTTTAAGGACCTCACATTAGAAACTCTTTTCCTCGTATGCCTAGCAACAGCTAAAAGAGTAAGTGAGATCCACGCCTTCAGCAGGAACATAGGTTTCACATCTGAAACGGCTACATGTTCCTTGCAGCTCGGTTTTTTGGCTAAAAACGAGCTTCCTTCACGTCCTTGGCCTAAATCGTTCGATATCCCTAGCCTGTCCAACTTGGTGGGTAACGAACTGGAGAGAGTACTTTGCCCAGTCAGAGCTCTTAGGTACTATCTAAAAAGGTCTAAACCCTTACGAGGACAATCGGAAGCCTTATGGTGTGCTGTTAAGAAACCTTCGCTACCAATGTCTAAGAACGCAGTTTCTTACTACATCAGGCTTCTGATTAGAGAAGCTCATTCTCATATGAAGGAAGAAGACCTTGCTTTGCTGAAGGTAAGGACACATGAAGTGAGAGCTGTGGCTACTTCAGTGGCCTTCAAACAGAACCGTTCTCTGCAGAGTGTTATGGATGCAACCTATTGGAGAAGCAAGTCAGTGTTCGCATCATTCTATCTCAAAGATGTCCAGTCTCTTTACGAAAACTGCTACACCCTGGGACCATTCGTAGCAGCGAGTGCAGTAGTAGGTGAGGGCTCAGCCACTACATTCCCATAATCCCATAACCTTTTTTAACCTTTCTCTTGAATACTTTTTATTGTTGTTTTTGGGTTGTACGGTCGGCTAAGAAGCCTTCCGCATCCTGGTTGATTTGGCGGGTGGTCAATTCTTTCTTGAGAAGCGCCTAGGTTAGAGGTTGTGATGAGGTCCTTTAGTATGGGTTGCAGCCCTTTATACTTCAGCACCTAAGAGTTGTTCAGCATCCTAAGAGGACCGCTACGCTCAGTAAGGAAGACGTACTTAATAAAGGCAGAGTAATGGTTCAAGTCGACTTCCTTACCAGGTACTTATTTATTTTATATTGTTATTTTGAATAACTAATAAAATGTAATACGGGATACTTAGCTTCTTTGTTAACATGTATGCTGGTCTCCACCCACCACCCTGGGTGTGAATCAGCTACATGATCATCGGGTAAGATTAATATTGAAAAATGTTATTTTCATTAGTAAAATAAATTTTTGAATATACTTACCCGATGATCATTATTTAAAGGACCCGCCCTTCCTCCCCATAGAGAACCAGTGGACCGAGGAGAAAATTGAGGTCTTGTTGACAAGAAGTACTTGAGTACCTGACCACAGATGGCGCTGTTGTGTACACCCCCACCTGTATAGCGATCGCTGGCGTATCCCGACCGTAGATTTCTGTCGGGCAACGGAGTTGACAGCTACATGATCATCGGGTAAGTATATTCAAAAATTTATTTTACTAATGAAAATAACATTTTAGAACGACGGCCACAGTTCAGAATATTCCCGTTTTCTACGGGATCTTGCCGTCACCCTACAAAGGCTCCGAAGAATTACACTGGAAAGCGTTGAGGGGGCAAACAACGGACAGACTCATTACTTCATGTTGAAACATGTTGAAATGAAGACCTAAGCTGAAATTGCCTAGAATTCAAGGGAGCTGTGAAAAGAAATCTGTATGTCTGACTCCACGTAGAGGTTACTACTCGATGGTTTAGTACAGAAACGTACTCTATAGTTATAGGGCAAATTGTATTTGCTGTATATTTACAGTCTTCATACCATCAGGGTCTTCCTATACAAATATTTTTTTTTTCTTTCTTTTTAACCCTTTTAACCCCAAAGGACGTACTGGTATGTTTCACAAAACACATCCCTTTACCCCCATGGACATACCGGTACGTCCTTGCAAAAAATTGCTATTTACAATTTATTTTTTATTTTTTTGATAACTTTATGAGAAATTTCAGGCATTTTCCAAGAGAATGAGACCAATCTGACCTCTCTATAATGAAAATTAAGGCTGTTAGAGCAATTTGAAAAATATATACTGCAAAATATACTTGAATAAAAAATAACCCCTGGGGGGTTAAGGGTTGGAAAGTTCCAAATAGCCTGGGGGTAAAAGGGTTAATAGTGTAATGAAGAATCGTCTCATTTTAAGGTTTCCCGGACTTTAATCTATTTGTCCGACAGTACGAAGGTTATATAGTTTAGTTCCCCATTTTTAAGTCAAACTTTTGATAGGCTTCAGGTAAGGTCAGGGCCTGAAGTCGGTCGGCGTTGGTTTATGGAAAAGCAACAGTTACGAAACTTATGAGCAGTTCATTTAAGATTAGTGATGACAGTAGGGCTATTATTGAGGCAGTGTTCAACATGTTTTGAACATTTTCCTTAGTAGTGCTATTTTTATAGCTAGGAAGGACTGAAGACTGAGGAGGCTCATTTTATATAAAATTTCTCCCTCATCTGTAATTCCTCTGGTTTTTAATGTTCAAGAATATTGGGCAAAGGTTGAAGACTAATTTATCTGAAAAGCCGTAGTATTATTACTAGCTAAGTTACAACCCTAGTTGGAAAAGCAGGATGCTGTAAGCCCAAGGACTTCATTAGGGAAGAATAGCTCAGTCAGGAAACAGATAGAATAGTGTTTATGAGTGCACCCTCAAGCAAGAGAACTCTACCCCAGGACAGTGGAAGACCATGGCACAGAGGGTATGGCACAACCCAAGACTAGAGAACTATGATTTGAGTTTGGAGTGTCCTAAAAGAGCTGCTTTCCATAGCTAGAGAGTCTCTTTTACCCTTACCAAGAGGAAAGTAGCCACTGAACAATTACAGTGCAGTATTTAATCCCTGGAAAGAGTAGCTAGCTAGAAAGAGACATACCTGTATATAGAAAGATGAAAAATTCTCACGAAACAAAATGGGGGTTACTTGAAGTGCGTGGGGTTTATATTTTTGGTCGAATTGATAAGGAATTTATGGTAAAATAGATAATAGATAAATAGAATACAGTATAGTAAAGCAATGATGATGATAATAATAATATTTTATTTTACTCTAACTGAATAATAATACTGTATGCCATATGAACATTATCTGTGAAATAGTGAATCTCGGATGTCAAAGAGAAATTTTTATTATTATTATTACTTGCTGAGCTACAACCCTAGTTGGAAAAGCAGGATGCTATAAGCCCAGGGGCTCCAACCGGGAATATAGCCCAGTGAGGAAATGAAATAAGGAAAAATAAAATATTTTAAGTAGAGTAACAACATTAGAGTATCTCCTACATAAATTATGAAATCTTTTAACAAAACAAGAGGAAGAGAAATAAGATAGAATAGTGTGCTTGAGTGTTCCCCCAAGCAAGAGAACTGTAACCCAAGATGATTTTTATACATGTGTATAATTTCTTTTAATTAAATTAGTACAGTAATGCTTAATGCTTATGGTTGAATTATGTAACTCAGATGTTGGTAAATAGAATTTCTTGCAGGTGAATTGCCTTCAAAATTTTGCGAAGGTTATGCATTCACCCCTGTCTGTTTGTTTGTATGTAAGCAACTTTACCCAAAAACTGCTGTGCCAATTTGGGCCAAACTTGGCAGTCATGTTGGGTATGACCCAAGGATGAATCTGTAACATTTTGGATGAAGTACATCTAAGTACAAGTACACAGCGGTACTGTACAGTACTTTGAAAATAATCGCATTGGTAAGTAGATGGCAAATATTTTATTTGCTTACTTTTTTGTGAACAACATTATGCAAAACCTAATGAACCAAATGTAACGAATCTTTGTGGATATGTCGGGTATGACCCAAGGACAAAGCCATTAGATTTTGAAGAAAATTCAATGAAGTACAAGTATGCATTGGAGTTATGGATGAAATAAGAATACAGGCTCTCGACTGAATGCCCCTCTAGTTATTTCTGTCGTACTGAGGGCCCCTCTAGTTATTTCTGTCGTACCGAGTGCCCCTCTCGTTATTTCTGTCGTATTGAGTGGCCCTCTAGTTATTTCTGTCGTACCGAGGGCCCCTCTAGTTATTTCTGTCGTACTGAGGGCCCCTCTAGTTATTTCTGTCGTACTGAGGGCCCCTCTAGGTACTTCTGTCGTACTGAGGGCCCCTCTCGTTACTTCTGTCGTACTGAGGGCCCCTCTCGTTCTTTCTGTCGTACTGAGGGCCCCTCTCGTTACTTCTGTCGTACTGAGGGCCCCTCTCGTTCTTTCTGTCGTACTGAGGGCCTCTCTCGTTACTTCTGTCGTACTGAGGGCCCCTCTCGTTCTTTCTGTCGTACTGAGGGCCCCTCTCGTTACTTCTGTCGTACTGAGGGCCCCTCTCGGTACTTCTGTCGTACTGAGGGCCCCTCTCGTTACTTCTGTCGTACTGAGGGCCCCTCTCGGTACTTCTGTCGTACTGAGGGCCCCTCTCGTTACTTCTGTCGTACTGAGGGCCCCTCTCGGTACTTCTGTCGTACTGAGGGCCCCTCTCGTTACTTCTGTCGTACTGAGGGCCCCTCTCGGTACTTCTGTCGTACTGAGGGCCCCTCTCGTTACTTCTGTCGTACTGAGGGCCCCTCTCGGTACTTCTGTCGTACTGAGGGCCCCTCTGGTTACTTCTGTCGTACGGCGGGCCCCTCTAGTTATTTCTATCCTACTGAGGGCCCCTCTAGTTATTTCTGTCGTACTAAGTGCCCCTCTACTATTTATGTCGACACAAGGAGATGTGTCATCAGTAATTGTCTCTTACAACAGGCAACTGTTCAGTTATGTATCATTACATAAAGAGTGACATTACATCACCATATGTGTAATGCACAAGTAAATCTGTCCCTTATGGGGCAGTGTGCAAAACATACAAAATGGTTTTGAGCAAGAAAGATTTTGCATTGGGACCTCTCAGTCCATTGCTATTTTAGCATTTATCATACGCTATATTGTATGAGTATGTACTTTATAGCTTTTCTTATAGATACTAGTCATTAGACATTATCCTAGGGATAATTTGAGTCCTGGATTTCGGATATTTACATTCTCAGTTTATATGTATGATTAGAAAAATGATGGTTTTATTGCCAGCAGTTAGTAATTTTATTTATCATATGTAGATGTCACAGTAAGAAAAATTTCAATTTATATATTATTAAATTAATGATAGTTTTATTACCAGCAGTTTCTAATTTAATTTATCTTGTTTTAGATATCACAGTTAAAACATTAACCCTTTTACCCCCAGGTTATTTGGAACTTTCCAACCCTTAACCCCCAGGCATTTTTTTTTTTTTCAAGCACATTTTGCAATATATAGTTTTTAAAATGCTCTAACAACCTTAATTTTTGTCATAGAGAGGTCAGGTTGGTCTCATTCTTTTGAAAAATGCCTGAAGTTTCTCATAAAGTTATCATAAATATGTAAAAAAAAATGTAAATAGCAGTTTTTTGCAAGGACGTACCAGTACGTCCATGGGGGTAAAGGGATGAGTTTTGTGAAACGTACCAGTACGTTCATGGGAGTAAAGGGATGAGTTTTGTGAAACGTACCAGTACGTCCATTGGGGTTAAAGGGATGAGTTTTGTGAAACGTACCAGTACGTCCATGGGAGTAAAGGGATGAGTTTTGTGAAACATACCAGTACGTCCATTGGGGTTAAAGGGATGAGTTTTGTGAAACGTACCAGTACGTCCATGGGGATAAAGGGATGAGTTTTGTGAAACGTACCAGTACGTCCATGGGGATAAAGGGATGAGTTTTGTGAAACGTACCAGTACGTCCATGGGGATAAAGGGATGAGTTTTGTGAAATGTACCAGTACGTCCATGGGGATAAAGGGATGAGTTTTGTGAAACGTACCAGTACGTCCATGGGGGTAAAGTGATGAGTTTTGTGAAACGTACCAGTACGTCCATGGGGGTAAAGGGATAAGTTTTGTGAAACGTACCAGTACGTCCATTGGGGGTAAATGGGTTAAAAAACTGATGGTTGTATTGTCAAACGTGATTCTCGTCAGGCGAGGGCGATGTTCGACGGAGAGTTCGAAAGTCTGAAGGCCATGAAAGCGACGGGGACGGTGAAGGTGCCCACTCCGCACATCGTCGTAGACAACCCCACGGGCGGAGCCGTGCTGTGCATGGAATACCTGGACATGCGCAGTTTGAATCGTCACACGGGGATGCTCGGGAAGCAGCTGGCAGAGTGAGTGCTTCTTGCGTTTGAAACTTGAAGGTGTAATGTTCTAATTCTTGATTGACAGTATGAATAATATAGAAGGTTTTCAACTTAATGATAACTTTTATAACATATTTACTTCTCTGGTTTTAATTGAATATTTTTTTAATCCTTATTTGTTCCAACACGGAAACTTACCTCGAACTACTTTCTTGGGAGTTACCTCGCAGAAAACGGAAGTACTGTAGGGTAAACTACACAAAACTCTGGTCGGATGAGAGGAGATTCCAGGTAACTCCTAAGAAAGTAGTTCTCGGTAAGTATGTTAGGAAAAATACAAATTACTTAAAATTTGTGATTTATAGTAAACGGTATCGGCGTCAATGACCTTCGATGTCAAGATGCCGGAGAACTTCAAATCAATCAATCAATCCGAACTTATAAAACAATTGGAGATACAAAACCAAATCCAGTTGAAATCGCAAGTCTCAGATAATGTATCAAGAGTTCATAATGAAATACAGTACTGTAATTAAATATTATATAATGTAATGCAGTAACCAAGACGACGTTTGTATTATGAAACGAAACTATTTGTTGACTTTTGCAGTTGAAAATCGTAGGCATGCGAATTAGGTTAAGCCTAACCTAGGCTGAAATTCAACGAAGTTCAGCCTACAAACGGCTTCTTTGAACTTATTAAGTTAGTTAGTTGAGGACTTTCTGTTTACAATATCAATTATGATTTGCAAGTTTAAGTTTATTAGAGTTTTTTTATCACTATTATAAGATATATTGAAAATTTGGTAGTCTGATCAACCTCAATGTATTCAACAGACCTTCGAATGTTCAGTCTGAAATGCTTTCGGATTTTCCATGATGTTGGTGTCCACTAAAACATGTCAATTATCTCTGTCTGTCGTTGAATGTTTTTGTTATTTTTCAGCCTTGAATACCTTCATTGACCGATGTATTTCTTGAGCGGGCCTTCAGGTTGAGATCTAATGATAGTAGATTTATTTTGAATTTATTTTTGAGTTGCATCAACAGAGAATTCCGCAATTAATGTCTTATCTGTCTGGTGGTAATCATGAGCAGACATCAGCCATGAATGTAGAACATCATAGACCAAAATGACTAGGTGGTGTTGAATGCTAAACAGTCAAGATCATTGTTGCGAATCTATTATGCCTATGTATACAGTGTGACTCACAAGAACTTATTTTGTTTTTATCTAAGGATATTAAGTGATACACATGGAAATGGCCTAAGTTTATAAGTGTTTAAAAGGTTTAAAAGTCGCTCATGAGTGGCAGAGGCAAGGGACGGGACCATGTCCTAGAGACTAAACCATATACTGTACACATATGATCATCACTTGATCCCTTTTCCATCAAGATATAACACATCTCTGACTGTCCGTATTCATTACTTGTTTACTTGAGTAATAAGTTGTTAGAGAATTATATTATATTTACATAATATTCTCCTTTTCATCGCTGTTTTAGTAACGGCAATATCGCCTTTTAATCATTTAAAAATCCTTATCAACTGTCAATCTTTAGGAAAACATTTGGTTAAATTCTTGTACCATACTGCTCAGTACTTCAACACTAACAGACCAAAACAAAAAAAAAGGAATGAAGTCATTATTATTATGTAAATTGTAAAGTCATTTCTTCTGAGTGCTTGAAACTAATATTGTTAGGAACCCTCGTTAGCAACTGCTTCCGCCCGCCTGTCGAAGCAGAGCGAGCGTCTTGGCGAGCAGAAGCCGAGGCCAAAACAGTTGAGCGGGCGCAAGACTCTTAGTCGAAGACCTTCAGACTCTCGCCGGGGTGTTGGTCTAGGCCGGATGTCTGCTCCCTTCTCTTGCCCAACAGTAAGACCCCTTGCTACCTTGCCTAGCACGGGAAACCCGTGAGCCCCGAGGAAGGTAGCTCTGAAAGAAAAAGGACATTTTATGAAGATTTTAGGCTAGTAGCTTTTAATCATAAACTGGTTAAAATGTTTGACGGGAGGTAAAGACTATGTCTTTACCGAGCCGAAATAAGAAATGACAGTCAGTCACTTGTGTTGGTGTGCGCATGGTGGCTTGACTAACCCCCCCCCCTGCCTAACTAACGGAGGGTAGTTTCAGCTTCGCCGAAAGAAAGACTATATCTTTACTCTACGTAGCCGAAATAAAAAGTGACAGTCAGTCGCTAGTGCTGGTGTGAGCAGGGTGGCTACCCTACCCCCGCTACCCCCCCCTCCCACTAGTGGAGGGTAGTTACACCTTGCAAAAGCTTTAATGGTTATACTCAGCTTCGCCGAAATAAACACCCATATGTAAAGAGCTCCAGGTTTTTATCGCTAGGAAAAATACAATTTATTTACAAATTTGTTAATTTCCTAACTATACAAACCTAAGTCCTTTAGATTATACTTCCCTCCTCAAACACTCCTCTCAGTTCTGAGCCGAGAGGTCATGAGTGAAGAAACTCCGACAGGTGAGGGAGGCGGAGCACCTCGGCCTGCTCGCACCTGTTGCTTAACTGCCCGTTGAAAGATTCATCGGCCATCCTACCTGAACGACTCGTGTTTGCATAACTAGGAAAAATACAAATTACTTTTAAGATTTGTAATTTGAATAATATGATGCTAATCGTATCATTGACATGCCTGGGATATTGGTAGCGTGGTATCCGAGTCTATGAAATATAAAATGCCAGATTTTCAATATTAAACTTACCCGATAATCATGTAGCTGTCAACTCCGTTGCCCGACAGAATTCTATGGAGGGATACGCCAGCTATCACAATACTAGAAGGGGGTGTACTTACCAGCGCCACCTGTGGCCAGGTACTCAATCATTTGTTGTTTACACCTCCTCAATTATTCCTCTGTCGTGCTTCCGGCTAGACGTTCTGGGATACGCTCATGGTCTTCGAGTTTATTCATGGATATTTGGTGAAGTATTCTCTTAGATTAACGGCTGTCGCATACTGGAATCCTTTTTATATTAGCTAGTTAGCTTTTATATAAACTCTGATTAACGGTTAATGAATTTTTGCTTGTTTTTTGGATCACCCTTTGACTTTCTCTTTGAAACAAGATGTCTGACGTTTCGCAAGCTCCCTCCCATAGACGATGTAGGTCTTGCAATAGGCGTATTCCGAAGGTCTCGGTAGATCCTCACACCGCTTGTTCTGACTGTAGGGACAGGCCCTGTCTATTAGAAAATCGGTGTGAGGAGTGCGCCGGACTTTCGGAATTGGATTTTGTACGTCTTTTAAAATATTCATCCAAGTTAGAGAGAACTAGAGCTAGGAGAAGTTCTTCTCACTCTTCTATGTTTTCCTCACCTCATGATCCCCTACCTTTTCCTACCCCTGTAGTGGCTACCCCCGAACCTACTGTGTGCCCTCCGCCTGATATGTCAACTGTTTTGCGTGCTATTCAGGCTTTAGGAGATAAAGTAGAATCAGTGGTAAGTGACCATAAGTCTCTGATGGCCGAGGTTAAAGAACTGAAGGTCAAGAGTGCAGTGGGTGGAAATAGTGCCAGTGCTGTGACGAGTGCTAGTGTCTGTGCAGTGCCAAGTGCTAGTGGTGCCAGTGTGGTGCGTGAGGATTTTTCTGTGCGAGCCAGTCGTCCTCCCAGTCCGGGACCTCTTGCAAGCTCCCATGCCCAGGGGAGAAGCAATGTCGAAGGGCTTAAGGGTTCGACAGGCCTTGTTAGGCGCACAGAATTATCCTCGGTGGTTGCGGGCGTGTCTTCCTTAGACCGTCACTCCCACCTGCAGACGATTGAGCCCGTCTTCTCGTCCGCTGATCTTCATGCAGGGAAGAAACGTTGGTCTCAGGTCTCGAGACCGCTTAAACGTAGAGTTCAGTCAGCGAGTGCTCAGCCAGGTTGCAGTCATTGGCTCAGCTCCGACTCGCCTCTGTCATCGGTCGACAGTACTCCGCCCAAGAGGAGTAAGGTTCTGCCTATACAGACCCCGACTGTGACTTTACCTCAGTCTTTTATCGCTTCTGCCGACCCCAAGTGGACCCTGCTTCAGTCCATGCAAGTTCAGCTTTCGGACTTAATGCGTGAATGTCGGGCTGAGAGTGTTGCACCTCCTGCACTTCCTCCACCTGTTCTCGCTGCACCTGTGCTCGCCCAGCCTGCACCTGCTCCGCCTGTGCTCGCCCAGCCTGCACCTGCTCCGCCTGGTCGCAGCACCATCTGCCAGGCGTACGATGTTGAACCACTTTCGGAGTTTGCTGTTCACAGTGTTGTTCAGCCTCAGCCTTCTTTAAGGCAACCTTTGCTTGGGGATCAGGAGAGTTACACTCTTCCTCCTCCTCCCCTTGCTGCTCCACCAGTGGTGCAACTCTCGGTTGGGGTACAACAACCTCTCCCCTCCGTGAGTCTGTCTGCTCAACCAGCGCTGCACCGAGTTCAACCCTCATCTAGGCAAGCTCATCTACACCATGCACTTGCGCCTCAGGAGCCTCAGCTTGCTAGAACTTTACCTTGTTCTGCGCAGCCTCAACCTTCTCATGCTCCACTCATCTCTCAGGAACAGGAACGGACTACTCCGCCTCCGTCCTCCGCTCAGCTGGTGCAATCCTTGGGTGCAACTCTTGCTAGGAGTCAACCTCCTTCACCCTTGCACCTGCCTTCTGCTCCGACTGTTGTTCAACCTATGCAGTCTGAACCTCAGGTTTTCCATCAAGTTGAGGAAACCTCTGTTGTTGTTCCTTCCCGTTCTGACTCTGCGGTTCAGCATTCTGGTCCTTTTGCTTCGCTACCTTCTGCTGATGAAGTGTCGGATGATGAGGAGGCACATCTTGATCCCTCATCAGACGTGGAGGAGTCTAAGCTTTCTCCATTGTCTGTTGATTTTAGAAAGGTCTTGGCTCTACTCAGGGAGCTTTACCCTGACCACTTCGTCTCTGCTGTTCCCCGCTCTCCTCCATCTGAGTTTTCGCTAGGCGTGCAACAAGCTAAGTCGAGCTATACTAAGCTTGTCCTAGCTAGATCCTCCAAGAGGGCCTTAAGGACCTTAGGGGAGTGGCTTCAGTCTAAACAACACCTGGGCAAGACTTCCTTCATGTTCCCTCCAACGAAGCTCGCATCGAAAGGTTGCGTTTGGTATGCCACAGGGGAAGCACCAGGCTTGGGAGTTCCTGCCTCTGCCCAGGCTGACTTCTCAAGTCTGGTGGACTCGCCTAGGAGGACTGCGATGAGACGCTCGAAGGTTTGTTGGACCTTCTCAGACCTGGATCATCTTCTGAAAGGGTTGTTCAGAGCTTTCGAAATGTTCAACTTTCTCGACTGGTGCCTGGGAGCCCTCAGCAAGAAAACATCTCCTGCGGACAAAGACTCTGCCATGTTAATTATGTCCTGCATGGATAAGGCTATCAGGGATGGATCGGGTGAGCTAGCGTCGTTATTTGTATCAGGGGTGTTGAAGAAAAGGGAACAACTGTGTTCCTTCCTCTCAGCCAGCATTACACCGTGCCAGCGGTCACAGCTCCTTTTTGCTCCACTCTCAAAGTTCCTCTTTCCCGAGGAGCTAGTTAAGGACTTGTCGGCTGCCCTGATACAGAAGGACACGCACGATCTTGTAGCCTCATCGGCTCGTAAGTCTAAGGTTACCACCTCTGTCCCCAAGACTTATCGCTCTCCAGTGGCTGATACCCCGGCCACTAGGTTCATACCGCCCTTTCGTGGTAGAGCCCCCAGCCGAGGAAGCTCCCGTCCAGACTCTCACAGGGGCAAGTCTAAGAAAGGACCCAGGACATCTAAGGGAAAGCACTGACTCTCAGATTCTCCAGACAACAGTAGGAGCCAGGCTCAAGATCTTCTGGCAAGCCTGGGAGAAGAGAGGTGCAGACGCACAGTCTGTCAGTTGGCTGAGGTACGGTTACAGGATTCCATTCTGCCTCAAACCGCCTCTGACCACATCGCCCATCAACCTCTCTCCCAACTACAAAGAAGAGGACAAGAGGCTAGCATTGCAACAGGAGGTGTCGCTACTTGTGCAGAAGAAGGCAGTGGTTATAGTCCGGGACCATCAATCCCCGGGCTTCTACAACCGTCTCTTTCTTGTGGCCAAAAAGACAGGAGGTTGGAGACCGGTGCTGGACGTCAGCTCTCTCAACGAGTATGTCACCAAGCAGACGTTCACAATGGAGACGACCAAGTCGGTCTTAGCAGCGGTCAGACAGGAGGACTGGATGGTCTCGTTGGACTTGAAAGATGCATACTTTCACGTTCCCATTCATCCAGACTCCCAACCTTTCCTGAGATTCGTTTTCGGAAAGGTTGTCTATCAGTTCCAAGCCCTGTGTTTTGGCCTAAGCACAGCTCCTATGGTCTTTACTCATCTGATGAGGAATGTAGCGAAATTCCTGCACTTATCGAACATCAGAGCCTCCCTCTACCTAGACGACTGGCTGTTGAGAGCCTCCACGAGTCGTCGTTGTCTGGAGAACCTCTCTTGGACTTTAGATCTAATCAGAGACCTAGGTCTATTAGTCAATATAGAGAAATCTCAACTCATTCCCTCCCAATCCATTGTGTACCTGGGAATGGAGATTCAGAGTCGGGATTTTCGGGCTTTTCCATCGGCCCCCAGGATAAACCAAGCCCTACAGTGCATCATGAGCATGCTGAAGAGGAGCAATTGCTCAGTGAGACAGTGGATGAGTCTCACAGGGACCCTCTCATCTCTGGCCCTGTTTGTCGAGCTGGGGAGACTCCACCTCCGCCCTCTTCAATTCCATCTTGCAGCTCATTGGGACAAGGGCTCGACTCTAGAAGCAGTCTCTATCCCTATCAACCAAGAGATGAAGACCACTCTCCGGTGGTGGAAGCACAATCTTCTTCTCAAGGAGGGTCTATCATTGGCCATCCAGACCCCCCATCTTCATCTCTTCTCGGATGCATCGGACTCGGGCTGGGGTGCGACCTTGGACGGACGGGAATGCTCAGGAGTGTGGAACAAGGAACAAGGATTACTCCACATCAATTGCAAGGAACTGTTAGCAGTCCATCTTGCCCTGTTGAACTTCAAGTCCCTCCTGCTAGGCAAAGTGGTGGAGGTGAATTCAGACAACACCACAGCCTTGGCTTACATCTCCAAGCAAGGAGGGACCCATTCGAGGAGCCTTTACGAGATCGCAAGGGACCTCCTCATTTGGTCAAGAGGTCTAAACCTCACTCTGGTCACGAGGTTCATCCAGGGCGATATGAATGTTTCAGCGGATCGCCTCAGCAGAAGGAATCAGGTCATTCCCACGGAATGGACCCTCCACAAGAGTGTGTGCAACAGACTTTGGACCTTGTGGGGTCAACCTACCATAGACCTGTTTGCCACCTCCATCACCAAGAGACTTCCGCTTTATTGTTCCCCTGTTCCAGACCCTGCAGCGGTTCATGTAGATGCTTTTCTTCTGAACTGGTCCCATCTCGACCTGTACGCATTCCCTCCGTTCAAGATTATAAACAAAGTTCTGCAGAAATTCGTCTCGCACGAAGGGACACGGCTGACGCTGGTTGCTCCCCTTTGGCCTGCAAGAGAATGGTACACAGAGGTACGTCAATGGCTAGTCGACTTCCCCAGGACTCTACCTCTAAGAGTGGACCTTCTACGTCAACCACACGTAGACAGGTTGCACCCAAACCTCCACGCTCTTCGACTGACTGCCTTCAGACTGTCGAAAGATTCGCTAGAGCTAGAGGCTTTTCGAAGGAGGCAGCCAGTGCGATTGCCAGAGCTAGAAGAATTTCCACTCGTAGAGTCTACCAGTCTAAGTGGGAGGTCTTCCGAAGCTGGTGTAGAGCCAATTCAATATCCTCTACCAATACCTCTGTGATCCAGATAGCTGACTTCCTTCTTCATCTTAGGAATGAGAGATCCCTTTCAACATCTACGATTAAAGGGTATAGGAGCATGTTGGCCTCAGTCCTCCGCCACAGGGGTTTGGACCTGTCTTCCAACAAGGACCTTCAAGACATTCTCAAGTCTTTTGAGACGTCTAAAGAACGTCGTCTTTCCACTCCAGGCTGGAATCTGGACGTAGTCCTAAGGTTCCTTATGACATCTAGGTTCGAACCTCTCCAGTCAGCTTCCTTCAAGGATCTTACCCTCAAGACTGCTTTTCTCGTTTGCCTTGCAACAGCTAAGAGAGTCAGTGAGGTTCATGCCTTCAGCAAGAACATTGGTTTCACAACCGAATCAGTTACATGTTCTTTTCAGCTTGGATTCCTAGCAAAGAACGAGCTTCCTTCACGTCCTTGGCCTAGATCGTTCGAAATACCTAGCCTCTCCAACATGGTAGGTAACGAACTAGAGAGAGTTCTTTGCCCTGTCAGAGCTCTCAAATATTATCTGAAGAGGTCTAAACCTATTCGAGGACAGTCAGAAGCCTTATGGTGTGCCATCAAGAAACCCTCGAGACCCATGTCCAAGAATGGGCTTTCGTACTATATAAGGCTTCTGATCAGAGAAGCACATTCTCACTTAAAGGAGGAAGACCTTGCATTGCTGAAGGTAAGGACCCACGAAGTAAGAGCTGTAGCTACTTCGTTGGCCTTTAATAAAAACCGTTCTCTGCAGAGCATTATGGATGCAACCTATTGGAGGAGCAAGTCAGTGTTTGCATCATTTTATCTGAAAGATGTCCAGTCTCTTTACGAGAACTGCTACACCCTGGGACCATTCGTAGCAGCGAGTGCAGTAGTAGGTGAGGGCTCAGCCACTACATTCCCATAATCCCATAACCTTTTTAACCTTTCTCTTGAATACTTTTATTGTTGTTTTTATGGTTGTTACGGTAGGCTAAGAAGCCTTCCGCATCCTTGGATTTGGCGGGTAGTCTATTCATTCTTGAGAAGCGCCTGGGTTAAAGGTTTGGTAGAGGTCCTTTAGTAGGGTTGCAACCCCTTGTACTTTGGCACCTTTGGGTTGATTCAGCCTCCAAGAGGAACGCTGCGCTCAGTAAGGAAGACGAACTTTAAATAAAAGGCAGAGTAACGGTTCTATTCGACTTCCTTACCAGGTACTTATTATTTCATTGTTATTTGAGATAACTGTTATATGAAATTTGGGGATACTTAGCTATCCTTTAATCATGTACACTGGTTTTCACCCACCTCCCTGGGTGTGAATCAGCTACATGATTATCGGGTAAGTTTAATATTGAAAAATGTTATTTTTATTAATAAAATAAATTTTTGAATATACTTACCCGATAATCATGATTTAATCGACCCTCCCTTTCCTCCCCAGAGAGAACCAGTGGACCGAGGAATAATTGAGGAGGTGTAAACAACAAATGATTGAGTACCTGGCCACAGGTGGCGCTGGTAAGTACACCCCCTTCTAGTATTGTGATAGCTGGCGTATCCCTCCATAGAATTCTGTCGGGCAACGGAGTTGACAGCTACATGATTATCGGGTAAGTATATTCAAAAATTTATTTTATTAATAAAAATAACATGTTTCAGCCCTTAACTTTGTTGACAACAGACAATATTGTTAATGAAAGTAAATCTTCAATAGCTGGAAATCTTTGCCATTTGGATAAGTAGAGGAAGAAGTGAAGACAGCCGAAGATGGCTGTAGTTGAACAGCAGTCAGTATCCGTCTTAAGGGGTCTTTTCAAGAAGAGGAGAGAAGTCCACTGTCAATCTTCATCAACATCTTTGCTTGTTTCATTGAGATGATTATAGAAATGATACACTATTTTGGAACAGAGCAACTGTTTTATGTATAGATTTAGGAGTGCCAAAGGGTCATGGAAATGGAGGTGGATGAGGGAAGGAAGAGGGGAAGGCCAAAGTTCAGATATGGGAAGGTAAAGTAGTAAAGGACATGCTGGAAAAAGGATTAAGCGAACAGGAGGCCCAGGATAGAAGAGAATGGAGAAGGCTTATACGAAACAGCGACTCCATACAGAGATGGGTAAAGGCTGTAGACAAAGAAGAATTCAGGTTATCCCTTTTACCCCCAGGCTATTTGGAAATTTCCAACCCTTAACCCCCAGGGGGTTATTTTTTTCCAAGCACATTTTGCAGTATATTTTATTTAAATTGCTCTAAAAGCCTTAATTTTTGTCATAGAGAGGTCAGGTTGGTCTCATTCTCTTGGAAAATGCCTGAATTTTCTCAAAAAAATTATCAAAAATATGAAAAAAAAAAAAAATTTTATAGCATTTTTTTGCGAGGACGTACCGGTACGTCCATGGGGGTAAAGGGATGGCTTTTGTGAAACGTACCAGTACGTCCTTTGGGGGTAAAAGGGTTAAGTAAGATACAGTAGTTAGGCAGGGAACTAAGATGAAAATCTTTGTTGAGGGACTAGTTAATTAAAGGACCACCAAATAATTTCATGAATATCTTCCACTGTCTTGGGATAGAGTTCTCTTGCTTGAGGGTACACTTGAGCACATTATCTGTTTTCTTATTTCCTTTCCTTGCTGGATTATTTTTCAATATTTAACTTAGCCGGTGATTATAATAGCTGCAGCTCTGCTGCTCGACAGAAAACTCTACGTAAAAAATCCGCCAGCGATCGCTATGCAGGTAGGGGGTGTACTTCAACAGCGCCATCTGTCGTCCAAGTACCCAGTACTCATTGTAAACAAAGAACTCAATTTTCTCTCTGTCGTGCTACCGGCAAGACCTACTAATTCGCTGTTGCTAACTGGATTTGTTTTCACAACTATTTGGTGAAGTACACTTTTCTAGTTTTGAGCTTTCGCTGTGCAGGCTTTCTCTTCAATAAATCCTTGCATTCTTTTTTTGATATCGGATTATTTGTTGATGACTTTGGATAGATTTTGAATTCCCCTTTGACCAATTCAAAATGGCTGACCCTTCTTAAGTCCCAAAATTCAGGAAGTGTAATGCTAGGGACTGTTCAAGGCGTCTTCCGAAGGCCTCTATCGATCGTCACACCGTTTGTTCCAATTGTCGGGATAAAACCTGTCAATTGGAAGATCGATGTGAGGAATGCGTTGGGCTTTCGGAATTCGATTTTATCGAATTCCAGAAATATACACGTAGGCTAGAGAGAGATAGAGTCAGGAGAAGTTCATCTCGTTCTGTTGATTTTTCCTCTCCTCATGCCCCACAACCTATTCCTTCCCCTGTAGTGGTTGCTCCTAATCCCCCTTCTGGCACTCAGGAACCTTCGATGGCTGATATGATGCGTGCCATCCAAGCTCTGGGTGAGAGAGTTGAGTCCCTGGCTAGTGACCGTAACCAGCTCATGGCGGACGTCAAGGAGCTGAAGTGTAAGAGTGCAGTGGGAAGTGATAAAGTGAGTGATAGTGTTGTGGATAGTGTTGCGCTTGAGGGTTCGTCTGTTCGTGCCTGTCGTCCTCCTAGTCCGGGACCTCTTGCAAGCTCCCAAGTCCAGGGGAGAAGCAATGTCGTACGACCAATGGGTTCGAGAGGCTTTAATCAGCGAACAGACGTTCCCTCCGTGGTTTCGGGCGTATCTAACCAAGATCGCCCCACCCACACAAAGACGAGAGAGCCCATTTATTCCTCGTCTGCGGAAGAGGTTTCTCGCAAGAAACCATGGACCAAGGTCTCACGACCGCTTAAGCGCAAGTCGGTCCCTTCCGCGCAAGTCCAACGGCCCAGTTGTAGCCACTGGGTCAGTTCGGACTCGTTGCAGTCTTCCGATGACTGTTCACCTCCTAAGAGAGGCAAAGCGGTACCGCCGCAGACAGTTACACCGTCTGTTGCCGCACCTGCTCCTGCAGACCCCAAGTGGTCTTTGCTGCAGACCATGCAGTCACAATTAACGTCTCTGATGCAGGACTTTCGTGCGGAGAAGGTTGCTGCTGCACCAGCCTCTTGCCTACAACCACCCACACACTCGGTTGTGCGTCCTGTGGACGCTGAGGCAACCTTCTTGCGCACTCCAGTTGAGAGAGTTCCGCCACCCATGCGTTCCAGTGTACCCTGCCAGCCGCATGTTGACGTTCGGCGACGCACGGAGCCTTCCGTTGACGTTCGCGAGACACAACAACAGTCAGAGTTGTTTTGTTTTGACGCGGTGCGTCAACCTCCGCAACCCAGTGTGGTTGCCACTGCTCACCCGCATCAGGCTAGACAGTCTGGAGTAGACGCTGTGCGTCCCCGCGCTGCTATGGTTGTTGCCAGCTCACAGACTGGGCAACAGTTCCATGACGTTGCGTCCGGTTCAGTCACGCGTGCACCCGTGCGACCGGACTTGGCTAACCAGCCGTTACCTACTCCATTGCCGCTTCCTCCTCAATACTCGGATGATGGACTTTCGGATGATGATGGTGCCGCTCACGTTGATGAACCACATTCGGACCTTGACGAGCCTAAGTCCACGCAACCCTCTTTGGACTTTAGAAAAGTTCTAGCTCTGTTCAAAGAGATGTTTCCGGACCAGTTCGTGTCTGTGGCTCCGCGCTCTCCTCCGTCAGAGTTTGTATTAGGTATGCCGTCATCCTCGCCTGCCTTTACTAGACTCGTCCTCGCACGCTCGTCCAAGAGAGCTTTACGAGTGATAGGAGATTGGATGCAGTCCAAAAAGAGTCTAGGGAAGACAGCCTTTATGTTTCCCCCTGCTAAACTCTCTTCTAAATCGAGCGTCTGGTATGCCACGGGAGAAGTTCTCGGCTTGGGAGTTCCTGCCTCTGCCCAGGGCGACTTCTCAAGTCTGGTAGTCTCTCCCCGCAGGCTAGCCATGAGACGCTCGAAAATATGTTGGTCATCTTCGGACCTAGACCACCTTTTGAAAGGGTTATTTAGAGCCTTTGAGGTCTTCAACTTTTTAGGCTGGTGTCTGGGAGCTTTAAGCAGGAAGATCTCTCCGTCTGAGAAGGAAACTTCCTTGCTCCTCATGTCCTGCATGGACAAGGCCATACGTGACGGGTCTAGTGAGCTTGCTGCATCGTTCGTATCCGGAGTCCTCAAGAAGCGTGAGAACCTTTGCTCTTTCCTGTCAGCTGGAGTGACACCTTGTCAAAGATCCGAACTTCTGTTTGCTCCTCTTTCTAAGTGCCTCTTTCCAGAGGACTTGATTAAGGAGATTGCTGCGTCTTTGATTCAGAAGGACACTCATGACCTGGTTGCGTCCTCTGCTCGCAAAGCCACCCCTTTGCCTACCTTGTCAGCTAGACCAAGGATGGACACTCCAGCGTTCCCGATTTATTCCGCCCTTTCGTGGCAGAGCCTCCAGCAGAGGAGGTGCTCGTGCCGAAGGGAGACGTGGAAAGAAGAAAGGAACCAAGTCCTTTAAAGGCAGAGTCTGACTGCCAGCTTCTTCAGACAGCAGTGGGAGCCAGACTCAAGAACTTCTGGCGGACCTGGGAGAAGAGAGGCGCAGATGCACAATCTGTGAAGTTGCTCAGAGAGGGGTACAAGATCCCGTTTGTACGAAAACCCCCTCTAGCAACGTCTCCCATCGATCTCTCTCCCAGGTACAGAGAGGACGACAAGAGACGAGCATTGAAACAGGAGGTGTCTCTCTTACTAGAAAAGGGAGCGGTAGTCAAAGTCCTGGACCATCAAACCCCGGGCTTCTACAACCGTCTCTTCTTAGTGGCAAAGAAGACAGGAGGGTGGAGGCCGGTGCTAGACGTCAGTGCGCTGAATGTCTTTGTCATAAAGCAGACGTTCTCCATGGAGACCACAAAGTCCGTTCTAGCAGCGGTCAGAAGGGAAGACTGGATGGTCTCTTTAGACCTAAGGGACGCATACTTCCACGTCCCCATCCACCCAGACTCCCAACCTTTTCTGAGATTTGTTTACGAAAAGGTTGTCTACCAGTGTCAAGCCCTGTGCTTTGGCCTAAGCACAGCTCCTCTTGTGTTTACGAGGCTGATGAGGAATGTAGCCAAATTCCTTCATTTAGCGGACATCCGAGCCTCCCTCTATTTGGACGACTGGCTTCTAAGAGCTTCTTCCAGTCGTCGCTGTCTGAAGGATCTAAAGTGGACTCTAGATCTGACCAAGGAATTGGGTCTCCTTGTCAATTTGGAAAAGTCTCAAGTGGTCCCATCCCAAACTATTGTGTATTTAGGGATGGAGATTTACAGTCTAGCTTTTCGGGCTTTTCCGTCGGCCCCCAGAACGAGCCAAGCCCAGTTATGCATCCAGAACATGCTGAAGAAGGAACGGTGTTCAGTCAGGCAGTGGATGAGTCTGATAGGGACACTATCATCCCTGGAACAGTTCGTATCGTTAGGAAGACTACACCTCCGTCCTCTTCAATATCACCTAGCTGTTTACTGGAAAAAGGACAAGACGCTAGAAGCGGTCTCGATCCCCATTTCCGAGAAGATGAAGTCTTGCCTGACTTGGTGGAAGGACAGTATCAGCCTCAGAGAGGGTCTGCCCCTGGCTGTTCAGACTCCCAACCACGTTCTCTTCTCGGACGCATTGGACACAGGCTGGGGCGCGACATTAGACGGTCGGGAATGCTCGGGAACTTGGAACTCGAGTCAAAGGACAATGCATATCAACTGCAAGGAGCTACTGGCAGTTCATCTGGCCTTGAAAAGCTTCAAGTCTCTCCTTCAAGGCAAAGTGGTGGAGGTGAACTCGGAAAACACCACGGCTTTGGCGTACATCTCCAAGCAAGGAGGGACCCACTCTATGACGTTGTACGAGATCGCAAGGGACCTCCTCACCTGGTCAAAAGGTCTAAACATTTCGCTAGTAACGAGGTTCATCCAAGGCAGCTTGAATGTCATGGCAGATTGCCTCAGTCGAAAGGGACAAATCATTCCAACAGAATGGACCCTTCACAAGGATGTGTGCAAGAGACTTTGGGCCACATGGGGCCAGCCAACCATAGATCTCTTCGCAACCTCGATGACCAAGAGGCTCCCAATATATTGCTCACCAATCCCGGACCCAGCAGCAGTTCATATAGATGCCTTTCTCCTAGATTGGTCACATCTAGACCTATATGCATTCCCCCCGTTCAAGATTGTCAACAAGGTACTGCAGAAGTTCGCCTCTCACGAAGGGACAAGGTTGACGTTAGTTGCTCCCCTCTGGCCCGCGAGAGAATGGTTCACCGAGGTACTTCGATGGCTAGTGGACGTTCCCAGAACGCTTCCTCTAAGGGTGGACCTTCTACGTCAGCCACACGTAAAGAAGGTACACCAAGGCCTCCACGCTCTTCGTCTGACTGCCTTCAGACTATCGAAAGACTCTCGAGAGCTAGAGGCTTTTCGAAGGAGGCAGCCAGGGCGATTGCTAGAGCAAGGAGGACATCCACCCTTAGAGTCTACCAATCGAAGTGGGAAGTCTTCCGAAACTGGTGCAAGTCAGTATCAGTATCCTCGACCAGTACCTCTGTAACTCAAATAGCTGACTTCCTTTTATACCTGAGGAAAGAAAGATCTCTTTCAGCTCCCACTATCAAGGGTTACAGAAGCATGTTGGCATCAGTCTTCCGTCACAGAGGCTTAGATCTTTCCAACAACAAAGATCTACAGGACCTCCTTAAGTCTTTTGAGACCACGAAGGAGCGTCGTTTGGCTACACCTGGTTGGAATTTAGACGTGGTACTAAGATTCCTCATGTCAGAAAGGTTCAAGCCGCTACAATCAGCCTCCTTTAAAGATCTCACTTTAAAGACTCTTTTCCTGGTTTGCTTAGCCACAGCTAAAAGAGTCAGTGAGATTCACGCCTTCAGCAGGAACATCGGATTTTCATCTGAAACGGCTACATGTTCTTTACAACTTGGTTTTCTAGCCAAAAACGAGCTACCTTCTCGTCCTTGGCCGAAATCGTTCGATATTCCAAGCCTATCAAATATGGTTGGAAATGAACTAGAAAGAGTCTTATCCCCTGTGAGAACTCTTAAGTTCTATTTAAGACGAACTAAACCCTTACGAGGACAGTCAGAAGCTTTATGGTGTTCAGTTAAGAAACCATCTTTGCCTATGTCAAAGAATGCTTTATCCTATTTTATCAGACTGTTAATACGAGAAGCTCATTCACATCTGAGTGAAGAAGACCAAGCTTTGCTGAAGGTAAGGACACATGAAGTTAGAGCTGTCGCAACTTCAGTGGCCTTTAAACAAAATAGATCTCTGCGAAGTATAATGGACGCAACCTATTGGAGAAGCAAGTCAGTGTTCGCATCTTTTTATCTTAAGGATGTCCAGTCTCTTTACGAGAACTGCTACACTCTGGGACCATTCGTAGCAGCGAGTGCAGTAGTGGGTGAGGGCTCAACCACTACATTCCCCTAATTCCATAACCTTTTTAATCTTTCTCTTGAAATTTTTTTTATTGTTGTTTTTGGGTTGTCCGGAAGGCTAAGAAGCCTTTCGCATCCTGGTTGATTTGGCGGGTGGTCAAATTCTTTTCTTGAGAAGCGCCTAGATTAGAGGTTTTGATGAGGTCCTGTGGTATGGGTTGCAACCCTTCATACTTCAGATCCTAGGGGTCGCTCAGCATCCTAAGAGGATCGCGAGGCTCCGTAAGGAAGACGTACTTAAAAAGGCAGAGTAATTGTTCAAGTCGACTTCCTTACCAGGTACCTATTTATTTTATTTTTGTTATTTTGATAACTTCTAAAATGAAATAAAAAATCCTTAGCTCATAATAATGTAAACATTTATTGCTGGTCTCTACCCACCCCCCTGGGTGTGAATCAGCTATTATAATCACCGGCTAAGTTAAATATTGAAAAATTTTATTTTGATAATAAAATAAATTTTTGAATATACTTACCCGGTGATTATAAATTAAAGGACCCTCCCTTCCTCCCCAATAGAGACGCAGTGGACCGAGGAGAAAATTGAGTTCTTTGTTTACAATGAGTACTGGGTATCTGGACGACAGATGGCGCTGTTGAAGTACACCCCCTACCTGCATAGCGATCGCTGGCGGATTTTTTACGTAGAGTTTTCTGTCGAGCAGCAGAGCTGCAGCTATTATAATCACCGGGTAAGTATATTCAAAAATTTATTTTATTATCAAAATAACATTTTTCTCTGTTGGAACCTTTACAGGGCTTATAGAATCCTGCTTTTCCTACTAGGATTGTAGCTTGCTTAGTAATAATATTACTAATAATATTGCTCAAAGGGAAAAAGTATCATCATTAACAATGAGGTTTGGAAAAGATTTCTCAAGTACAAATTCATGATCCCAATATGCAGTAACATCATAAGCAATTTATCATCATCTCTTACACCTATTGATGCAAAGGGCCTCGGTTAGATTTTGCCAGTCGTCTCCATCTTGGGCTTTTAACCCTGGATAGGTACGGTGGGTCGTTTGCGACCCCGAGCGTCAAAAAAAAACAGGTTTTTCTCACGTGACTCACCCCTGTGACTGAATTTGTGGGTGATCGACCTGCAGGAGGTGTCTCCCCTACACGCTCTAGTAGTGTCCAGATGTGCATTGCTGTAGCTGTACTCCTTCCCCGATTTCTGAGACGCGTCGGGGTCGTTCGCGTCCGAGTTTACCCTTCTGAGGTAGTTTGCATAATTATCAAAGTTATTACGTATTATGAAATTGTCGTAGAATGGTGCAACTTGTATAGGTTATCAGTTGTGGAAAGTCTTGGTGGATTGTTTGGCTACCATGTGCATGTTTTTTTTTTTAGTTAAAATGTCGTTCATCACCACGAGGACCATTTTACCGCGAGTGCCCCTTTTTCATTTTTTTTCATTTTTTTGCCAAGTCATTTTTCCGTAAGATATTGCCAAATAGTGTCGTAAAACTTTTGCTTGTTTAGTGTTGGAAAGTGTGTCTAGATGATCTGGCTACCCATGCATGACTTTGTTTTTGTCAGATACGACGTAGTTATTGGTATATTGGGTATTTAACTGCGGTTACCAATTTCTGTTTTTTTTTTCAATATTTGTAAAAATTACTACGTAGTAAGGAATTGCTGTATATTATTCATTTTTTTTTTCATGTTTATGTGTTAGAAAGTGTGCCTTGATGGTTGGGCTAACACGTGCATGTCTTTTTTTTTATCTGAGATGTCGTATATTAGAATGTCGGGCATTTTACCGCGAGTGTCCCTTTTTAATTTTTTTTAATTTTTTTGCCAAGTCATTTTTCCGTAAGATATTGCGAAATAGTGTCGTAAAACTTTTGCTTTTTTAATGTTGGAAAGTGTGTCTAGATGATCTGGCTACCCATGCGTGATTTTGTTTTTGTCAGATACGACGTAGTTATTGGTATATTGGGTATTTAACTGCGGTTGCCAATTTCTGTTTTTTTTCAATATTTGTAAAAATTTACTACGTAGTAAGGAATTGCCGTATATTATTGATTTTTTTTTCATGTTTATGTGTTAGAAAGTGTGCCTTGATGGTTGGGCTAACACGTGCATGTCTTTTTTTTTTTATCTGAGATGCCGTATATTAGAATGTTGGGCATTTTTCCGCGAGTGCCCCTTTTTATTTGTTTTGCATTTTTTTGCTTAGTCATGTTACCGTAAGGAATTGGCAAGTAGTGTCGCAAAACTTATATTTTTATAGTGTTGGAAAGTGTTTCTAGATGATCTGGCTACCCATGCCTATTTTTTTTTTAGCCAGATATGGCGTATATATAAGTATGTGTTCGATTTTCCTGTGATTGCCATTTTTTCGTTTTTTCCCATTTCTTTCAAAATTACTACGTACTAAGGAACTATCACAGAGTAATATTTCATTTATATGTTTATTTGTCGGAAAATATGCCTTGATGGTTTGCCTAGCACGTGGCTGAAATTTTTTTTTTCTGAAATGCCGTATATTAGAATGGCCATTTTTCCACGAGTGCCCCTTTTTATTTGTTTTGCATTTTTTTGCTTAGTCATGTTACCGCAAGGAATTGGCAAGTAGTGTCGCAAAACTTATATTTTTATAGTGTTGGAAAGTGTTTCTAGATGATCTGGCTACCCATGCCTATCTTTTTTTTAGCCAGATATGGCGTATATATAGGTATGTGTTCGATTTTCCGGTGATTGCCATTTTTTCGTTTTTTCCCAATTCTTTCAAAATTACTACGTACTAAGGAACTATCACAGAGTAATGATTCCTCTAGATGTTTATTTGTCGGAAAATTTTGTTTACTTTTTTTTTTATTGAATATCATCAAATTTTTTTAGCTAAAATATTGTTTTACATTTTTTTTTTCGATTTTATTTCCCTTCAAAAAAAATTTTTTGGGTCAGAATTTTAATTTTATAGTCGTAAAATAATCGACAATTATCCAGCAACCCACCATACAATTTTTATGCATATCCAATAATAATTAGATTAGTAAATAACACCTTGAAATTGACATACCCTTCCTACATTTCAAGTGGCAGATTAGGGAGTCTGAGTCAGTGTGGTTGGCGGCCATTTTGTGGACATATCCGAAGCGTAAGCTGCCCTATCTATATATATTCTTGTTCCCTATAGAATTTGTGATATTTTGGTATATTTTTACCTGCATAAATATCATATTATATATTAAATATATGTATTTTTTTACGAAATTTCCAAGTACTCAAAAAATTACCTTTAGATATGGCCCCTGATATAAATGTAATTTACAAAATAATGAAGATTTTTTTTACATATTTCTATTTTAGGATAACATATGTTTATTCCCTAAAAAAATTAGCCACTTCCTATTTCATTTGGGTACCCAAAAAAATTCATGAAATTTGGACAATTTTTTTTGGCCAAAAAAAGTTACCCTTTTTTTCTCATTTCAGATCTTCACCTCCATGGGTCTGACTTCATCCAAAATACATCAAGATGTGTCCTAAACATTCAAGAATCAATTCCTAAAAGGATTTGTGTATATATGTATAAACTTTTTTTTTACTGTATGAATTTTTATGTCAGGTCTTTTTTTTTTTCTACTTAATTTTTTAAAATATTTATAATAAATAGTTTTTCTGCAGATGAGTAGTATTTATCTTTACAGTTGTTTTAAGCATTCATTGAAGTTTTTTTTGGCAAAAGAAAAAAGGAGGTTACTGCAAAAACTGATTTTTCAAGAATTTTTTTTGGCGTCGGGGTCGTTCGCGTCCGAGTATACCCTTAAAGGGGTGTCCGAGGACCGTACCTATCCAGGGTTAAATCAATACTTCTCCATTCCTCAACTCCCACTTCAAGCTTCATAGTCCTCAACCGTATAGGCTTGGGTCATCCAACTCTTCTAGTGCCTTGTGGAGCCCAGTTGAAAGTTTGGTGAACTGATCTCTCTTGGGGAGTGCGAAGAGTATGCCCAAACCATATCCATCTACCCCTTATCGTGATCTCATCCACATATGGCACTCGAGTAATCTCTTTTGTAGTTTCATTTCTAATCCTGTCCTGCCATTTAACTCCCAATATTCTACTGAAAGCTTTACTTTTATAAATATTTTAAAAGAATGAGATTTAGGTAATATTTTTAGGTATGTTATTGGACCCCTCATTACTGCAGTTATTGCTATATGAAAATCAGGTTAATTATCGAGAGAGATGATATTTGATAAATTTATGGTAAGAGGAGTGGTGATGAAAATAATGATAATGAACTTCCAAGTCCTCACAATCCAAAATATAACATTCACCTTAGCCAAATAATTTAGCTGTTAGAGAATCCATCTTGCAAAATAAGGTTAAAGAACTAATGGTTCAATCATGTTTAGTGTTAAGAGGACACTCCATATTTAAAAGTATTCCTTCCGGCCGGAGTTTCAGAACCAGCTGAAGGGAAAGATTTTAGAGTCATTTGTCAAAGCTTTCGATTCAACTACGCTTCATTTGGACAGACAAAAGGCTGAATCCCCTTGAGATTCAAAGCCACGTCTTTACAGTTAGTATTTGTATAGGTAGAGTTGACATCTTTCCATTCAAGGTCTTGAACTAGAGGATCATCCAAGATGGAATAGAAAGTTCTTGTTAGACGTGGTAAAAGTAGAAAAATTTCTCATGAGGAGTTTTGTCTCTTGTATTTGATGAAGAAGGTATTATACAGTACTGTACAGTATAGGAATAGAGCTAAGCTAACTCCCAGTGCAAATTGGAAAAAATATTTGATTTCAGTGCAAGAGAAAAACAGTCCTTCAAATGCTCTTGCTATATACCTGTAATTCAAACTGAGCTTCTCCCTTTGTATGGTACAGGGTCATCTTACAAGTGGCTCTTCTATGAAGCAGAAGTTTTATTAAACTTTATGAAACACCTGTAGGTTATGATATCTACCACTACCAACAACGATAGAAGGAAATCATGTGTGCTCGTATTTGTTTTTGCACAAATTATCTCGAAAAGCCATCAGTGATTTCCAACGTATTTTTCGAGGTCGTGGAATGGTCCAAGATAGAAGATCAACTTTCGGAATAGATCCATGTGTGGATAATGATTCTATTAGAATTTAGAAATAATATTTCTAACTTCAGAGGGAGTGAGTGAAGTTGGATGCACTGAATCGCAAACATCGATTGATGGACATTTGAAAGGTATCTTTGCATGGCGTTGCAAGTGGGAACTGCACTGCAACAAACAATTACTCATTATGCATCTGAAATAGTGATGGTCCTCTATGATCTATGCTTAAACATTATAGACATTGTGTAGGCTTGGTAAGCGTACTAGAAAGCATTGAAATAAGTTGTGGTTTTAATGCAGCCCATCTTGTAAGAACACTTCGTTATCTTTAGCTATTCAAGAATGATAAAATCTAAGTTTACATAAAGCAGGTGTTGTTTTGAATTGCAGATGATGTAAATTATCTTGTGAGTTCTTGAGAGATGATAAAAAGTAAAAATTTCAGTTGGAATGACTCCAGGTGTCGGGTAAAACACGTTAATGCCGTAGATAATAACTAATGTCACTTCTTAAAGCAGGGCACTTGAAATAATGTAAATTACCACAACCAGCAGTGCTTCCTTGAGGTAAAAGCTCCGATCAAAGAACATATTTAAGGAGAACTTATTTTCTTTCTAGTAAAAGAACTGTTGATGTAGCTGTCATAATCACTTGTGTAGCTGATGACCCATTGCCTAAACAAAAACAGCTGTTGACAAATATTTTTGGGGCAAATGTTGGAAATAAACTTAGATTACTGTACTGTAATTCACCTGTGATAATGGGAGCCATGACTTTTTATGTTGGTTTTGACAGATTTATAATTGTTTAATACAGTTCTCTTACGTCATAAAATACAGTTCAATACTCTTGATATACCTTTGATAAAAGCATCAGTAAGACAATAGCAAGCTATTGTTATAATTATCAAGGAGTACATTCCCAGCCCCCGTGGCCGCGGGGGCATAAAAACAATTTGAAAAGCGCCAACGTCTCCTTGCGTGTCTTAAAAGGCGACTAAAAGGGACGTGACGAGTGGGCTGGGAACCCCCTCTCCTGTATTATATACTCCTGTGAGACGTTGATGTACATTCATTATTTGAAGAAGGGGGACTCCTTGGGACACACCTAGTTCTTATGAATGGGACTTCTGTACGTACACCCTTTTTCATGGCATGCAAGGATTTCTTATAGAGTCATGTCTCGTGTAATCCTTCTTTCTCTTTATATGTTGGGTAAAATTAGTGATTATTTAGTGAATCTACTGTGGCATGAATACATCAGCTGTTGATATCATAAGAAAATGGGTGTATTTAAGTCCAATATATCTTACCAATGGTGAATAGATTATTTCCTGACGAATGCTTGTGAACGTGGCTCAAGTAATGGTGAGTCAGGCAGTTCTCAACTTGAACGTATTGAAGTCATTCTCGATACTTCATAAACTTAAATGCATTCATTTTGTCCCTCATAGAAACCCACAACATAGCTTTAGAATTCACTTCAAGATTCTGAACTAAGTAAATCAGATAAAGTTCCTGTACAATGCTCAGACGTTTGTATGTATGGAATATAAATATTTTCTATATTTAGTATTCACATATTTTTCATCTATTTATAACTCATGTGGTATTCTTGAATGCTATTTCTGTTTGGTAATGACTATCCTCCCACATTTTCCACCAAGCTTCATCTGTGGTGGAAAATGTGGGAGGTTGGGCTGTGGCACCCTAGCAGTACCAGCTGAACTCGGCTGAGTCCCTGGTTAGGCTGGAGGAACGTAGAGAGTAGAGGTCCCCTTTTTTTGTTTTGTTTCTTTGTTGATGTCGGCTACCCCCCAAAATTGGGGGAAGTGCCTTTGGTATATGTATGTATGTAATGGATATCCTTCCCGCAGGCTCCATCTATACAACATCGAGGAAGGAAAAAAGGCTGAGTCGAACGACAGCTACGTCGGCCAGGGCGAGAAGGAGTGCCAGCAATACACGTCGAAGTTCGGTTTCCACATTGACACCTGCTGCGGCTACCTCTCCCAGGATAACAGCTGGTGCGATGATTGGGTGGTAGGTATTATTAAATTTTTGTTTATCCTTACTCATTTTGTTTAGCCAGTACAGGGTGCAATTTGAGATAGAAATCCTGTTTTTATTTGTATACTGTATACCTTTCGTACAGCTTTGTTGTTGAAGCTCTATGAAATATATGCCTCATCTTTTCAAAGTTCTTAGAAATAGAGTTACAAACTACTGTTATATAAGAGTTTTCTATATATTCTAACTGCTGCTACTGACACATGCATCACTGCATTGATTATAAGTTTTCCATGTTGTAATATGAAAGAAAATATTACAAGACCAATCGTTTGTTTATTTTCTGTACCACTGGACCAGTGAAGATTACCATCTTGAATGTGGTTTAGACGTGAAATGATTTCTCTCCACTCTTCTGTTTTCCCGAGCTCCTGTCGTTGTTATGTTTACTTTTGGAGCTTTTTAAAGGTCTTCAAGAGGCAACCTCCATAGCTAAACCATTCCTGATTAACTGTTCCTCGTCCCATGTCTAAACTGCTCATTCTTGGAGACCCGTTATTATTATCTTTGCCAGAGAAGTTACGACTTCATTCCTTTTTTGTTTTGGTCTGTTAGTGTTGAAGTACTGAATAGTATGGTACAAGAATTCAACCAAATGTTTTCCTAAAGATTGACAGTTGATAAGGATTTTTAAATGATTAAAAGGCGATATTGTCGTTACCAAACCAGCGATGAGAAGGAGAATATTATTTGCACTTATTTTATTAAGATTGATGAGTGCTAAGCGGAGTTTGGGTGTGATCTTCAACTCTTTCCAGATGTTACGGCCATGTTTGGAGTTATCTGTCCCCTCTGGATTATAAAGAAGACAGTCAATTCAGATATATTTTGTAGGTAGATCCATTGTGAAGAGTTGCACATAAGATCTTTATCCCATCATCCGTTTGTAATAAATCTCTGTGAATGACATCTGAATGTTCAATAAGTAGCTTCGTTAGAATTAAGCTAGTCCTCCCATCAGGGCCATTAGAAATCTGCTATATAAATTGTATAGAAAATGGAACCTAAGCAGAACAAGGACAAAATTTATAGGCCTTAAACAGGGTTGTTGTTTATAAGAAGACATCAGATATTGCTTTGAAATTTTTATTCCACCATTATTGGAATGTTGACCGTCTGTGTGTCAGTGGTGCGGGCCGTCCGTGGCCGAGCTCTCCGGAGCGAGGCGGCAGTGGGCATGCATGCCCAATGTCGATCCGGATGGACTGTATCAAGGATGACCTTCGATCAAAGGGATTAACCGGTGATGAAGTGTGGGACAGAGGTAGATGGAGAACGCTGGCCAGAAACATCGATCCCACATAAAAGTGGGAAAAGATGCAGACGAAGAAGAAGTCCGTCTATGTCAGTACCCACGATGTATCTGATCATTTAAGACAAAATTGTTTAAGGTTATGATTTTCTCGTTGTAAAATAGTGTCTCTGTTGGTTTGGAAGAGTCCAGAGATCACTTCTTCTCCTTCAACACCCAGCTGTAGACAAGGCCCTCTGCTAATATAATGTAAACCAAGCAAGCCTCGCCAATAATGATAATTATGATTGTGATTGTCTGTGATAAGTTCTATTTAAGCGGGGCACTTCTCCTTGGTGCCTTCAAGGTTTGGATCGCTGTTGTTATTAGGTTGTCATTCCAGACTTTAGCCTTTTATGTAAAAGAGGACATCTTTATTGTGATTCTTTTGAGTGGTGCAGGATGGGTCAGTAAAGACCTGGAGCCATTGATAAGTCCTAAGTTCTCATCCTCATTGATTTGCAACATTGTTATTGTTGCATATGCTATTTTCTCTTTATTTTGGATATATCTGTATTTGCCTATTGTTGAAATAGATAAGTTGCTTTTTTTTCTAATACTCAGGAGCTCAAATGCAGTGCAAATGCTCTTCTTTTACGGGGGTTGACATAAGTTGTGGCGGGATGTTGCAAGAACAACCCCCACACCCTTGAATCACTCTAACTGACAATAGTCTCCTGTGCACAAACTTTCCCCTGACGTTGTCATAAACTGGACTCTTGGGCTGAAAGGAAATAAAAACAAAACATAACCTTAAAACTATATTTCTCACAAACTCAAACGCTTAACATAAGCCATCCACAATGAAAATAATCACACTTAAAACTAATCAAAAACTCAACACTAAATATATAATAATCATAACACCATTCATATAAACCCCCAAAAAACCTAACAAACTTAAAATTAAGGGATTTTGACAAAGGAAAGATCTATTTCTGGGGAGAGACCTGTGTCGCCCGGTGAAAAGGTCCTTCTTGTCACTTTTCTGATATAAATACTTCCAAATATACCAGAGAAAGTTAAAGTATGGAATGCAGAGGTTACTACCCTCGCGTGAGCACCCTAAGGGCGTCGTGTATAAAGACAGGGCGTGTGAAAACCATTATTCACAGGTCGTCTTCCACTTAGAGTATTCCTTCGACAATGAAAGAGGGGTGAGCCGACATAGTGGTCCCAACCATACTAACCTGAACCACCCCACCGGTGCCCGATGCGAGCGCCATCTGACATCCTTCTAGTATGAGAAATATGGCTTGGGAAGGAAGGGAAGGGAAAATAGGGACGGGTTTCACCGGGCGACACAGGTCTCTCCCCAGAAATAGATTTTTCCTTCGTCAAAATCCCTTTTCTGGGTCGACCTGTGTCGCCCGGTGAAAATATACCAGAGAATGCCTTCCAAGCCCAACAGAGTCAAAAATAAAAGGGGGAATTAAAAAGCATACAGAACATGTATAAGGTTTACTAATTGAAATGAATTAAAGTAATACAACACAATCACAATTCCCAAAAATCTTAAGTATAAAAAGGTGACTAATGAAACCTAAGAGTAAGACTATTTACATTTCAAACACCATAGAACAAAATAATGAACATCGTAATGACATAGGGCAGATACTAGGGGGGCTAAACCCTATCTACCGAGGTGAGAGGCATCGTGGTGAGAGTGGCAGGTAGGAGGGAGAAGAAGGAGAGATGGACGAAAGTGGAAGAGAGGAAGAGATTAATCTGGGGAGATGACACTCCCAGCTGCAACAGTAGGAAATTTTAGGGCCTGTAAGTTCTTTAAATAGTGGCGTTTAAAAACCATAGGAGATTTCCAACCTGTATACTTTTTAAACTCATCAAAGTTCATGTTATGGAAAAAATTAATTGAGGTAGCTACTGCCCGGATATCATGTGCATGGGGAAAGGATTCCGGGTTAGCTTGCTTGATGAAGTAAAGTATTTGCTGTCTAATACCTTGAATGGAGATAGTACCTCCTTTGTTCCCTGACAAACAAGGGACCGGATGAGCATGTGGCAGACCGAGCTAAAAAGGCCCTAAGAGTCACCACTGGACATAGAGACTCATCAAGTGGAAGGGGAATAATCTTCCAAGGAGACCATCGATTTTGAAGGTCTTCATTTTTAGCTAGGAAAGTTCTATCCGGGGAGAGTAGTACTTCTCATGAAGGTAGGAAATCTAGGTTTTAAATATTTAACTTAGCCGGTGAATATATAATAGCTGCTGCTCCAGCGGCTCGACAGAAAAACACACAAAAACTCGCGAGCGATCGCTATGAAGGTTGCGGGTGTGCCCACCAGCGCCAACTATCGGCCAGATACCGCATATGCATGTAAACAAGCCTCAATTCTTCTCTGTCGGTCTGAACGACAAGACGTACCATTACTCGCTGTATAACCTGGAGTTTTTCAACAGACTTGGTGAAGTACTTCATTTTGGTTTGAGCTTTCGCAGTGCAGGTGTTTTATCCTCAACTTAAACTCTTGAACTCTTTTTTGGACAGATTTAATTGTTGATGACTTTGGATTGTTTTTTGGACTTTCTTTGACTTTTTCAAAATGGCTGACCCTTCTCAAATTCCTAGATTTCGTAAGTGTAATGCTAGGGATTGCAATAGGCGTCTTCCAAAGGCCTCTCTCAACCCACATACTGTGTGTTCTAATTGTCGGGGTAAAACCTGTCAATTAGGAGATCGGTGTGAGGAGTGCGTGGGCCTTTCGGAATTCGATTGGCTCGAATATGACAAGTATTCTCGTAAGCTAGAGAGAGATAGGGTGAGGAGAAGTTCCTCTAGATCAGTAGATTTTTCCTCTCCCCATGCCCCTGAACCTAATCCTTCCCCTGTAGTAGTTGTGCCTGAACCCTCTACTAGCACTCAGGAACCATCAATGCGGGATATGTTACGTGCCATTCATGCTTTGGGCGAAAGAGTTGAGTCGTTAGCTACAGATCGTAATCAACTCATGGCTGACGTTTGCTGTAAGACCCAGGATCGAGACTCCGGCATCCAGATTTATCCCGCCCTTTCGTGGCAGAGCTCCCAGCAGGGGAAGTGCTCGTGCCGAGGGAAAGAGAGGTAAGAAGAGAGGAGCCAAGTCCTCACGTGGCAGAGTCTGACTGCCCACAGCCTCAGACAGCGGTAGGAGCCAGATTGAAGAGCTTCTGGCAGGCCTGGGAGAAGAGGGGCGCAGACCAAGAGTCTGTTCGGTTGCTCAGAGAGGGGTACAAAATTCCGTTTGTACGCAAACCTCCTCTAGTGACAACTCCCATAGACCTCTCTCCCAGGTACCGAGAGGAGTCAAAGAGACAAGCCCTAAACCAAGAAGTGTCTCTGTTGCTAGAGAAGGGAGCGGTGGTGAAAGTCTCGGACCTTCAATCACCGGGGTTTTACAACCGTCTCTTCCTAGTCCCAAAGAAGACAGGAGGTTGGAGACTGGTGCTAGACGTCAGTGCGCTCAACGTTTTTGTTACGAAAACAAAGTTCACTATGGAGACCACGAAGTCAGTCTTAGCAGCGGTCAGAAAGGGAGACTGGATGGTCTCTCTCGACCTACGAGATGCGTACTTCCACATTCCTATACACCCAGATTCCCAACCGTTTCTGAGGTTTGTTTTCAGGAATGTGGTATACCAGTTTTGGGCCCTGTGCTTTGGCCTCAGTCCTGCTCCTCTCGTGTTTACGAGGCTCATGAGGAATGTGGCAAAATTCCTCCATTTATCGGGAATCCGAGCCTCCCTGTACTTGGACGACTGGCTTCTCAGGGCTTCGTCCAGTCATCGCTGTCTGCAGGATTTTCATTGGACGTTGGATCTGACCAAGGAATTGGGACTTTTGGTCAACCTAGAAAAGTCCCAGCTGATTCCATCCCAAACTATTCTATATTTAGGGATGGAGATTCGCAGTCCAGTTTTTCGGGCTTTTCCGTCTGCCACCCGAATAGATCAAGCCCTGCTCAAAGTCCAACTAATGCTGAAGAGAGAACGGTGCTCAGTCAGGAATTGGATGAGTCTCGTAGGAACTCTATCATCCCTGGAGCAGTTTGTCTCGCTAGGAAGACTACACCTTCGGCCTCTCCAGTTCCATCTAGCCTTTCACTGGAACAAGGACAAGACGTTAGAGACGGTATCAATCCCGGTCTCCGAACCAGTAAAGGCATGCCTGAAATGGTGGAACAGCAATATCAGTCTGAGAGAGGGACTATCCCTAGCAGTTCAGAACCCAAACCACGTGTTGTTCTCAGACGCGTCGGATTTGGGTTGGGGTGCGACCCTGGACGGTCGGGAATGCTCAGGTCTGTGGACCTCAAGTCAGAGGAGCATGCACATCAACGGCAAGGAGCTTTTGGCAGTCCACTTGGCCTTGATGAAATTCAAAAGTCTCCTTCGAAACAAAGTGGTAGAGGTCAACTCCGACAATACCACAGCTTTGGCGTACATCTCCAAGAAAGGAGGCACACACTCCCTCACGCTGTACGAGATCGCAAGGGACCTGCTCATTTGGTCAAGAAATCGAGGCATCTCCCTGTTAACGAGATTTATCCAGGGCGACTTGAACGTCTTGGCAGACTGTCTCAGTCGGAGGGGTCAGGTAATTCCCACGGAATGGACCCTCCACAAGGACGTGTGCAAGAGTCTTTGGGCGACTTGGGGTCAACCCACCATAGACCTCTTTGCCACCTCGATGACCAAGAGGCTTCCAATCTATTGCTCTCCAGTCCCAGACCCAGAAGCAATACACATAGACGCATTTCTCCTAGATTGGTCTCATCTGGACTTATATGCATTCCCACCATTCAAGATTGTCAACAAGGTACTGCAGAAGTTCGCCTCTCACGAAGGGACAAGGTTGACGTTGGTTGCTCCCCTCTGGCCCGCGAGAGAGTGGTTCACCGAGGTACTTCGATGGCTGGTAGACTTTCCAAGAAGTCTTCCTCTAAGGGTAGATCTATTACGTCAGCCCCACGTAAAGAATGTCCATCAAAGCCTCCCCGCTCTTCGTCTGACTGCCTTCAGACTATCGAGAGACTCTCAAGAGCTCGAGGCTTTTCGAAGGAGGCAGCCAGTGCGATTGCAAGAGCGAGGAGAGCTTCTACCATTAGAGTATACCAGTCGAAGTGGGAAGTCTTTCGAGACTGGTGCAAGTCAGCATCTGTGTCCTCGTCCAGTACCTCTGTAGCCCAAATCGCAGATTTTCTTTTACATCTGAGAAATGTTCGCTCCCTCTCAGCTCCCACGATTAAGGGCTACAGGAGCATGTTGGCTTCGGTCTTTCGTCATAGAGGCTTAGATATTTCCAACAATAAAGATCTCCAAGATCTCCTTAAGTCTTTCGAGACCTCTAAGGAACGTCGTTTGGCAACTCCTGGATGGAACTTAGACGTGGTCCTAAGGTTCCTCATGTCAGACAGGTTTGAGCCATTACATTCAGCCTCTCTGAAGGATCTCACCCTCAAGACACTTTTCCTAGTGTGCTTGGCTTCGGCTAAAAGGGTCAGTGAACTTCATGCCTTCAGTAAGAACATCGGCTTTTCTACAGAAAAAGCCACTTGTTCACTTCAACTTGGTTTCCTGGCCAAAAATGAACTGCCTTCTCGTCCTTGGCCTAAATCTTTTGATATTCCTTGCTTATCAGAGATCGTAGGCAACGAACTGGAAAGAGTGTTATGTCCTGTTAGAGCTCTTAAGTTCTACTTAGCCCGTACTAAGTCCTTACGAGGTAGATCTGAGGCATTATGGTGCTCAGTTAAGAAACCATCATTGCCTATGTCAAAGAATGCTTTGTCATATTTTATCAGATTTTTAATACGAGAAGCTCATTCTCACTTGAATGAGAAAGACCGATGTTTGCTTAAGGTTAAGACGCACGAAGTAAGAGCTATAGCAACCTCCGTGGCCTTCAAGCAAAATAGATCTCTGCAAAGTATTATGGACGCGACCTTTTGGAGAAGCAAGTCGGTATTCGCGTCATTTTACTTAAAAGATGTCCAGACTCTTTACGAGGACTGCTACACACTGGGTCCATTCGTTGCAGCGAGTGCAGTAGTGGGTGAGGGTTCTACCACTACATTACCCTAATTCCAATATCCTTTTAATCTGTCTCTTGAAATGTTTTTAATCTTGTTTTTTGGGTTGTACGGAAGGCTAAGAAGCCTTTCGCATCCTGGTTGATTTGGCGGGTGGTCAAAGTCATTTCTTGAGAGCGCTCAGATTAGGGGCTTGATGAGGTCCTGTTGTATGGGTTGCAGCCCTTGATACTTCAGCTCCTGGGAGTCTTTCAGCATCCTAAGAGGATCGCTGGGCTTCGTGAGGAAGACAGACTTACAAGGCAGAGTAATCGTCTAAGTCAACTTCCTTACCAGGTACCTATATATTTGGGTTTTGTTATGTTATAACTGTCAAAAACTCTAAGCATATACGCTGTAAACTTTATTAACTCTGGTCTCTACCCACCACCATGGGTGTGAATCAGCTATTATATATTCACCGGCTAAGTTAAATATTTAAAAATGATATTTTAATTATAAAATAAATTTTTGAATATACTTACCCGGTGAATATATAAATTAAAGGCCCTCCCTTCCTCCCCAATAGAGACGCAGCGGGACGAGAAGAATTGAGGCTTGTCTACATGCATATGCGGTATCTGGCCGATAGTTGGCGCTGGTGGGCACACCCGCAACCTTCATAGCGATCGCTCGCGAGTTTTTGTGTGTTTTTCTGTCGAGCCGCTGGAGCAGCAGCTATTATATATTCACCGGGTAAGTATATTAAAAAATTTATTTTATAATTAAAATATCATTTTTCAGGATTACGGGAGAGAGCTGCTAATTCTGAAATTCTGGCATCGGAGGCCATGGCTGTAAGAAATAGAGTCTTTCTAAGAAGTGAAATGTATGAGGAAGATTCATTATTGGTGACTGATGCCAATTTCAGGACATCATTTAGAAACCATGAGACCTTCTGTGGGTGGATAGAAGGTCTAAGCCTGACACAAGCTTTAGGAATGGATGAAAAGTAAGAATCTGCTAAGTTAATATTGAAGCCCACCTGAAAAGTCTTTTTCAAGGCCGACTTAATGGTAGTGATAGTACTAGCGGCCTTTTTCAAATACAGACCTGAAAAACGAAATAGCTAAATTAAGGGTCATTTGAGCTACGTTTGAAGTCTTCAAGAACTCTGCTAGTTTCTTAACAGCCGAGTCATATTGCCTAAGCGTTGAGTCCCTTTTGTCCGATTCAATAAAGAGGACGTTGACCGGATCGATATTTGCATCCCTATGGGCTGCAAATTTCATGAAGTCCACAAAGTTAGGGTTTGGACTATTCTTGAGGAAGCTGACAGTCTGAGTTTGGACTACTTGTGTTAGGTTGGGGTGTGGAATCCGAAAGGGGCGGAGTTTCAGCTCCAGCAGAAGAGGAAACCAGTTGCTCTTGGGCCAGTTGGGAGTTACCAATGCTATCGTTCCTTTGAAGGCGCGAAGTTTGTGTAACACTTTCATCAGAAGATTCACTGGAGGAAACAGATAAATCTTCTGCCAGAGGTTCCAGTCTAGGGCTAATGTGTCTGTGGCATAGGCCTGAGGGTCCAGGTTGGGGGCTATGTAGCAAGGGAGCTTGTGATTGGAACTCGTCGCAAACAAGTCTACCTGGAGACCTGGAACCAGTCTCGATATCCACCGGAATGAGTTCATGTCGAGAGACCACTCCAATTCCAGTGGTCTGGTCCTGGATAGGGCGTCCGCTATAACGTTTTGAACTCCTGCCAGGTGTGTAGCTGACAGGAACCAATTCCTTTTTGCTGCCAAGGTGAAAATCGTTACCAGGATCTGATTCAGTGCAGGAGATTTCGATCCCCCCCTGTTTATGCAGTGGACTACTACTGAGCTGTCCGAGACTATCTTCACATGGCTCGTCTTGTGATGGGATAACCGTTTCAAGGTTAGGAGAACTGCCATAGCCTCCAACACATTTATGTGAAACTGTTTCATGACGGGGGACCAGGATCCCTGAAACATCTGGTGTTGAGAGTAGCCCCCCAACCACTGAGTGACGCGTCTGTGTGAATCGTCACTTGGGGAGGGGGAAACTGAAGAGGAACTGACTTGGCTAGATTCTCTGGGTTTGACCATGGCCGGAGTCTCTTTATGAGTACAGGGGGGATTGATGAGACTTTGTCTCTTAGTCGTATCGTTGCTCTCTTTCTCCAAACTCGGTTGATGTCTTTGAGTTTGGCTTTTAGGAGGACGTCTGTTACTGAGGCAAATTGGAGTAAGCCGAGGATTCTTTCTAAAGACCGCCTTGTTATCTGTTTGTTTTGGAGAAACCATTTTGTCTTTGAGGCTATCTCCTTGACTTTCTTGGAAGGAAGGGATAGTTTGTGGCTCGTTAGGTCCCAATGAAGACCCAGCCATTCGAACTGACTTGCCGGTTGAAAGCGGGATTTCTTCAGATTTACCCGAAAACCCAGGTTTTGTAGGAACCGGATTACTTTGGAGGTCGCTTCGCGGCATTCCTGAACTGTTTTCGCCCAAATGAGCCAATTGTCCAAATAGGCTACTAACATTATCCCCTGGTCCCGGAGTTGTTCCAGTATTGACTCTCCGAGTTTTGTAAAGATTCTGGGAGCGATGTTGAGGCCGAAGGGCATCACTTTGAATGCGTAGGACCTTCTGCCTAGCCGGAAGCCTAGATAGGGAGAGAAGTTTCTCGCTACCGGGACATGATAATAGGCGTCTCTAAGATCTATGGAGGTGGTGACGGCCCCACGGGGAAGTAAGGTCCGTACCTGAGAGACAGTCAACATACGGAACTTGTCGCAAAGAATGTAAGAATTCAGTTTGGACAGGTCCAGAACTACTCTCAAGGTGGAAGAATTCTTCTTTGGGACTGTGAACAGACGTCCTTGAAACTTCAGATGTCGAACTCTCTTTATTGCGTTCTTTTTCAGGAGATCTTTGGTGTACTCTTCCAGAATTGGAGTGGGAGACTGAAAGAAGCTCACCGGAGGAGGTGGAGATCCCTGTGTCCACTTCCATCCTAGACCTTTGGAGACTATACTGTGGGCCCAAGGACTGAAGGTCCATTGGTCTCGAAACCGGTATAGTCTCCCTCCTACCCGATCCGTCTCATTGGTTGTGGGTTGGGTTAAACCCTCTACCTCCCCTTGCACCTCTGGCTCTGGGTCCGCCACGTTGACGGGGCTGGCCTCTGGCTCTGTTGCCACCGGGATGCCTTGGGTAACCCCGAAAGGTACCGGAGGCTTCGTTGGCTGGATTAAAAGCCGGAGAGGCCATCCATGTAGCCATGGCGGGTGGTTGTCCAGCTTGTGGTGCACGGACAACCATAAACTGCTGCGGAGAAGGTGCTTTCGATGTTGAGGGAGTAGATGTTCTCGTGAGAGGGATAGGGGACTGCTGTTGCTGACCCCGAGCCGACTTGTAGGGAGAGTAAAACCTCTGTTTTCTCTTCTGCTGTTGTTGTCTTATAACTGGGTTAAACTTTTGTTTGTCTACGAGACCCCATCGAACCTGGAGATTTTGATTAGCCCTGGCAGCTTCCTGGAGGACCCTATTGACTTCTTCCTGAGGGAACAAGTTTTTACCCCAACAGGAAGATCTTATAAGTCTATTAGGTTCGTGCCTAATAGACGCCTCTGCTAGGACATGTTTTCTGCAGTTCTTTCTTGCTGTCCAGAAGTCATAAAGGTCGATCTGGAAAGTCTGTAGGAGACCTTTTGCCAGAACCCGGAACATCTGTTCTTCCTTGTAGAGGGAGGATACTAACTCCGCTGAAGTCAGGGAGTTAATGGATCTAGCTAACCGAGATCTTGCATCAGACTCGGCTTTCAACAGGTGATCCGGGAGTTTTGGGAGCCTCTCCGAAAAGAGGGAGGAAGCGCAGTCTGGATCTAGTTTGCCGACCAAGAAGGTTGACGGAGCAGCCTGCCAAAATTCTCTAGTAGCTGGCATAAGGAGAGAAGTAACATCTGTCTCCTTAAGGTTTGGCATTGGAAGGTCGTCTGTAGCAGCCTGAATAGTCAGTTCAGATACTTTGTCGGCAAAAGGAGATGGGATATTCGGGGGGTCGTAAAAATTGTATATGAACCTTTGTGAGGGGTGATCTTGGAGTTGGAGCAGCCCCAATCCGATAGGGTACGAGCCCAGACAGCTTGGGCTTGTTCCTTCGGAAAGATGACTGTCTCCTTAGGAACTTTATCCATCCTGACGAGGGCATTCTCAGTCAGGCGCACGAAACCATTGAAGGGAAACTGGAGATCCTCAGGATAGAACTCCAGGTCCGATAACGGATGAGTACCTAGACCTTCTATGGTCAGGATACCATCTAAGTATGGTGCATGTAAAGCAAACCGCCAGGGGTTGTTCTTATCGAACGGCGGAAGCTTTGAGGTGACAGGGACTGCAGCCGGAGCTGGTTGAGAATGGGAATTGAGCAGACCCGCAATCATATCTTTAAGGGGCTGTAATTGCTCCGCCACCAACGCCGAGACTGATTGAGAGTCTGAGGAGGATTTCTGCTCCATCCTCTCGTCCACCACTTCCCTGACTTTAGACAACAATGTGTCTGTAAAGTCGTAAGGCTGGTCTTGGGAAGCTGAGGATTTGGATTTAGCGGACTTACTCCTCTGTCCTTTAGCAGGAGGAGGAGCCTTGGCAGATAGAACCAGATTAGTGGAAGTGGAAGGTCCGGGGACCGGGGACAAAGGTGGAGGCGAAGCTGATTTAGATTTTCTGGGTTTGGTTGGTTTTTTGAGGGCCTTCACCTTGGGTTGAACAGATAGAGAGGGATCCCAAGGTGAAGACGGAGGCTTCTCAAAGCCTAAGAAAGAAGAGGTAGATGAAGGAGTAGGAGACAGGAAAGAGGTTGCCGTATCGTCCGCACCACTTACCTGCTCGTCCATCGGTTCCAGATGGATGTCTAGCGACGAAACCCCTCCCGACAACTGATGTTCTTCTTGGGCCGGAGTTATCGCGGACCGAATAGCTTCCATGACCAGAGCAGCAATATCTTTGTCGACGGTGGCCGACGGAGATCCTGGAAAAAGATGGGAGGCCATCTCCGGTGTCTAACATGTAGGGACAGCCTTGGGGGGCGTTCCGGCCAAAGCCCGACACCCACGTACGGAGGCTAGACCTAGCCGTCTTCAGGGATTCCTCTTCCGCCTGGAAGAAAGAAGAAAATAAATTGGACGAACTGAAGAAGGGGGGGGGGGTAGGTGGAGGGGGGGATATATTCAGATGTGTTCAGAAGAATATTCGAATATAACAAAATTCCCAATTGTCAGTAACTGAAAAGGAAAGGTGGAAATGAACTACAGTATAGTGAAAGCTTACCTCATCATTAAGAAGTATGAAGGACAGGTCGAAACATAGCGAACAAGACTTCGGAAACCAGACCATATAAGGGGACTGGCCTGCCTTCAGGGCAAATGAGATCGCACAGTGGGCGTGGGACCGGCAGACGTCATGGCCCACCGGATCCGTGAAAGTAGCCGGACAGCCTCTGAAGGCGCAGCGAACTTTCTGTAAGATAAAAATTTATTATAAGTACACCATCCCTTGAGAAACTTAACTAACCTATATAGGTATGTAAGTAAAAACTTGGCATGCATGAAACTAGTTGGTTAAAGACCAATAGGAACGGATGTACTAGACTAAGAAGTAATGTAAAATAGGGTTCAGTCCTCATTCCGTCGAGTGCTGGAGTTCCGGGACGAGACGGGTTAATAGTAAAATAATGAATGATAATTTTCCGTGCAGAACAAAATTATTAATGAGGGAGCTCCGTAGGTGCCGGAGATCCGGTGAATATTGGAGGGAGTGAAACGGCCAGATTAGTAAGAGTATCTCCGGAAAATGGTATGATATAGATGCCGGAGTTAACAAGGGGAAATAAATAAACATCGGGAAACCTGACGAGAGGGGTTCCCGCTGTCATGGAATCACCGGAGTAACAGGAGGGGGGGTTGTGTAGCGGGGTCGGCCTAAGGGAGAGGTGCTGAGATGAGGGGAGAAGCTCCCAGTCATCGGGGAAGCACCGGAGGTACAAACATTAGGTAAAAGTAAGCGAGTTCCCTGCTCATATGAAAGCGGCGGAGGATCACGAGAGAGCTCCGGAGATCTGTGTAATGCAACCACCCATGAATATCCCCAGGCCAAAGCGGGGGAGGGATGGCGGAGGGGGGAACGAAAAAGGCGGCTCGAGAGCAGGCCTTCTACTGCTTTAGTAGGGATGGCTAACCTAACGAAGTGGCCGACCTAACACGACAGGGCCGTAACACAAAACTAGCACTAGGAAAAACGAGGAAGAGGTAAAGTAACCCACCAAGCACTGAATAATAACAAAATAAGACGTGCGAGAGGAGAGAGGGGGAGAGACCAGCCTCCTCCTCCGAGGAAATAACAGCAAAAATTAAAAGTAATACTGAAGTGGGGGAAACTCCAGCCTCTCTCTCTTGATAGGTTACTACCTTCGACCTAGAATGAACTTGAACCCTATAGAATAACATAAACATGAGTGAAATATACATGTCCGTTGAAGTACAAAGGACTGTAATGAAGGGTAAGCGAAGAAGAGCGGGGTGGCCACGAAGTGAAAAACCAACTCAAACCATAATAAAAATAAACTGGTAGTGGATACAACCCTTCAGTAGAGGATAATGATAGAACGTTTGAGACGAAAAGTAGTAAAATAACAACAATAATGGCCGACCGCAATTCTTCGCTAACCTACAAAAAACGGACTCGGGAGCGACTCAAATAACTTGACTAAAGTAGGTTCAAGGGGTTAAGGCTGTACACTAAACCCAAGAATATAAAAGGCTAAAGAACCAAGATGAGTAAACAAAAAACCCCCGAATGCGATGTAAACAATGCGTAGTAAACAAAGCGTTGAAGACGCGTAATGGCTGCTGAGCCGGCTGCACAACGAACACGCTAAAAACGCAAGACAAGGCGTGAATGCTAAGAAACTGATAATGTCAAAACAATCTAAAGTACTTAACATTGGTGCAGGAGGAAGGAGAGCTTCAGCCATGATGAAAGTAATCCAAAAACGAGCAAAAACACCGCACAAGCAACAAAGGGGGTAGCGTCGCACACGAGTCTAAAAGAAGGATGACAGATGGCGCTCGCATCGGGCGTCGGTGGGATGGTTCAGGTTAGTATGGTTGGGACCACTATGTCGGCTCACCCCTCTTTCATTGTCGAAGGATTACTCTAATTGGAAGACGACCTGTGAATAGTGGTTTTCCCACACCCTGTCTTTATACACGACGCCCTTAGGGTGCTCGCGCGAGGGTAGTAACCTCTGCATTCCATGCTTTAAGTTTCTCTGGTATATTTGGAAGTATTTATATCAGAAAAGTGACAAGAAGGACCTTTTCACCGGGCGACACTGGTCGACCCAGAAAAACTGCACGCCAACACCAAAATATGTATGTTTATATAATATATTTTAATGACACCAAAACTGTCGTCCACACAAAGCCGAACTGTCTTTTACGGCAAACTACCACAGCTCTGTAGGTAACACACTACACTGTCATAATGAGGTATATACATTGGTTTGACAGTCCCTACGAGATCTTCAGCCCCCTGGGAGGATTGCTGGGTCTCATAAGGCTAGCAGACATTGAAGTCAGCTTCCTTATCAGGTACGAACCCTTAAGTTTGTTTTAATGAACTCTTAAGCAGAATTCCAGATATACTAGCTGTCTCTAACCCTCCACCAAAGGTGTTAATCAGCTATATATATAACTACTGGGTAAGTCTTATGTTTAAAAATGGTATTTTCATTATAGGATAAATTTTTGAACATACTTACCCGGTAGTTATATATAATTAAAGTCCCACCCTCCTCCCCTCTAAGAGACTAGAGGCATGGAATATATGAGGGTTCCTGGAATGGTTCCTAGGTACCTCGCTAGGGCGCAGGTGTGGTACGCCTGGCTATCCAATCGGCGATTGGCGCGAGTTTTGAATTTTCTGCCGTGACGTCAGGGACGTAAGCTATATATATAACTATAGGGTAAGTATGTTCAAAAATTTATTTTATAATGAAAATACCATTTCTTAACCCTTTTACCCCCAGGCTCTTTGGAAATTTCCAACCCTTAACCCCCAGGGGGTTATTTTTTTCCCACCACATTTTGCAGTATATTTTTTTTAAATTGCTCTATCAGACTTAATTTTTGTCATAGAGAGGTCAGGTTGGTCTCATTCTCTTGGAAAATGCCTGAATTTTCTCAAAAAATTATCAAAAATATGAAAAAAAAAATTTATAGCATTTTTTTGCAAGGACGTACCGGTACGTCCATGGGGGTAAAGGGATGGGTTTTGTGAAACGTACCAGTACGTCCTTTGGGGGTAAAAGGGTTAACCTCCTGACATAGAAAACAGTCGGTCCCATTAGTGTTCACGATTTCCCATGGTCAGTATGACGTTCAGGGCCAAGGTTTTGTCGTTTTACCACCTTGTATGGGTATAATAAGACTTGCACCGTGCCCTACACGTAGTCCGATCTTTCATTCGATGTCATAAGTCCCATGTGATCTGTACACAATCCAGAAAACTATAACTCTGTTAATCTTGGCTTGACTCTTCCATGCTGGCATGTCCTTCCTGTTAAGGTGTGGCTGCCAAACTGATTTCGTGTTAGTTAGACAGCATTTGGGATACCAGTAATTGTGGTGAATGAGGAATGTTGATGGAGATTGTTTTTCATTCTTAATTTTGAGGTTGAGAACTGTCACTTTTTGTCATGGATAAATATTGAAATAATAGTTTTTTATTTACTAAAAGAAATATATTTTACATTTATTGTATCTGTTAAACCACTTGTATTATATTTTCACTTTTGTTGGAGTCCCATCACAACAATAAGCTTATCTTAATTTTGAGGTTGAGAACTGCTTGCTTATAGATGTAACCAAATTGTGCCTTGGATAAATATTGAAATAATACATTTTTCTTTTAAAAATATAATATTTTTCCTTTATTGTATCTGTTAAACCACTTGCATTTTATTTTCAATGGTGTTGGAGTCCCATCACAACAATAAGATTATTAATATTTTTTCTTCCAGGATTTCTTTGCGAGGAAGCTTCAACAGCAATTAACTCTGGTGGAGAAAGATGTAAGTATATTACTCAACGGTACAGTGCTTTGTAGGTATCATATTGTACTTGAAATATTAAGACTTGTTCTTTTTTGTTATACTAGTTTATATATTCATAATAATTGCATAAGTTGCAAAGTTAAATTACAACACATAATGTTCTAGTTGATTCTGCAATATGTTTATGAACAGAAGCTAAAGATCTATTACGATTTTTATTCTATTTTCCAATCTAGACTTTAGTTGCTTTCTTGGGTTTGACAGAATGATCGTCAATTCTCTCGCATGAAGAAACATTTAGCTAAAATGACTGGGAGATGAGTATAGATAAAACCTTACGCCAATTGTTAATCCTGATTAATGAATTCAACAAAAGTTGTAATTGGTAAATGTTATGTGTAGGACTTTCTCATTGCATCTTTTGCAAAGCCTTTTGTTATTTAAAGGTTTAAAGGCCACTCATGAATGGCAGGGGCAAGGGACAGTGACATTGCCCTATCGAGCAGGACAATGCCATATGATCAGTACCCAAGCACCCCTCTCCACCCAAGCTAGGACCAAGGAGGGCCTAGCAATGGCTGCTGATAACTCAGCAGTTAGACCTATAGGCCCCAAACCCCCCAACCTTAGGTTACAAGGATGGTGAGGTTGTAGCGACCAAAGGAATTGATGTGTTTGAGCGAGACTCAAACCCCAGTCCGGCGATGACCAGTCAGGGACGTTACCTCATCGGCCAGATATACAATCAGACCTTAATAACATTTACAGGGATTATGTGACAGACTCACTTGCAGATACTGAAATGTGAATAACACTGAATGACACATACTGATCCATTTCATTATCTATCTAGAAAAATACTTGTGTATCTTAGCCATAAAGGAAAGCATTTGTCATATTACTATTTCCTCTTATCTCAAAAGTTCAATTGTTCCGTAACCGAAATACAAACCACGCTATTTACAAAGGGTTATTACTTTTAGCGTAGCTGAAATGGCGAGCCATTAGAATTTAACGAGGGTGTATTACCCCCGCGCTAGTTAGCGGGGGGGTAGGGGAGTGGTAGCTAGCTACCCCTCCTCCCCCTCACACACAGGTGAATACTCACTTTCACTTTTGGCTCGGACTGTGACAGACGTCTCTGTCTTGGTCCTCGCTTGGCAGCCATTGTCTGTTTTGTCTTTACTTAATCGCTTACTTTTCTTTTACTCAATATATATGTAAACATGTTTTCATGTTTGTATATATATTTGAGTATAGAAATAAGTAAGTTTCCTTTTCAGATGTGTGTGTGTAGTGTACGATATCTACGTGGAGGCCTCGGCAGTTAGGCCACCACGGCCTAATTTTATGGGTTGCGATCGAGTTTGACTTCGGTCTTTCTCTCTCTCTCTCTCTCTTGAGGTCGTTCACCCTTTTACTATGTTTTACTACGCCCTTGTAGCTTCCTTCCCGTGTGGGTGGGGTTGCTACGCCGTACATTTTGTCTCAATTAGTTTATGAATCTAATTGTAGTTGTTAATTTTTCAGCTTGTAGAACGATTCCTTTCGGGGTTTTCGTTTTTTTCTTTAGTGTTCATTCTTTTTTTTTAAATTACATAATTACATAGTTACATAATTATAATTGTTATAATTCTGTTTTGGTTACAGCTCTCCTTCCGCGAGTGTAAGTGGTTGTGAGGGCACGTGCCTGTTGTGTAATTCTTGTTCCTTTTCCTCGGGATTCCTCTTCGGAGCCTTCCCGGGGGAATGAATGTGTACTAATATTATTTGTTTTATTTTTTTACAGTTACCGATCTAGTTCGTTTCTGTAATATAGCAACGGTGTGAGCTGTCTGGTTGAGTCCTGGGGATTCGGCTGTTGCTGCCTCCCCCCTTGTATTGTCGTCAGGGGCGTGTCTCCTTCTACTGGTAGTACTCCCGTGTCGACGGACAGCTCTCCAGTTCATTTTAGAACAGTCAGGAGGCTTGCCTCCTTGGGCGGATAACTTTCCTTCCGAGGGAAGTTTTTTTCCTGTCCAGGCTTGAGCTTTTCCTCTTTTGGGGGGTTCTTCTCTTGCCTTTTTTTCGTGCGACTATGCTCTTGGTGCTGAGCGGTCGCACCTGCAGTTTCGCTCAAGGGGCTGGGCAACTGCAGGGGCTCCTCTTCGGAGGATTGCCCCTTTTAGGTCACTGGCTGACCAGTCTCTTCCACGAAGTGTTTCTCTGTCGTTCGCGAGAGAGTACACTCATAGAGACTCCTCTTCGGAGGTTTCTTCTGTTGCTGTTGCTGTTGGCCTCCCTCGCCGTAAGGCCCTCCGTCCGCCTCGTCGTAAGGGCCTCTCATCTCCCTATAAGGGTACTTGAGGCGCCTTTTTGAATCTCCGTTTGCAGCCTACAACTTCTTTTTCTCGATCTTCCGTCTTGGTGCAGATGGACAGCAGTCTAATCTCGTCTCCCGACGGGCAACGGTCTTCCCGACGGACAACGGTCTTCCCGACGGACAGCGGTCTTCCGACGGACATCAGTCTCCCGGCGGACAACGATCCCTTCGGGGCAAAGGGTTGCCCCCACGGGGGTTCTTCCCTTGCGTGTCAGGGTTTCTCTGCGCGCCCTTCTGTTCGTCAGCGCTCTCCTGTTCGTCAGCGCTTTCAAGATGATCTTCCCTGCGGTTCCTGTTACGTGCCCTGTGCGCCCACGTTCGCCCTCGCGATCTAGAACTTCGGTTCAGGTCGGGGTCAAGGACTCTTCTTTGCGCAGGCTTCCACGCGTAGCCTTCTGCTCGTCAGCGATCATCAGCGATCATCAGCTCGTCAGCGATCACCAGCTCGCCAGCGATCGTCAGCTCGTCAGCGATCATCAGCTCGCCAGCGATCTCCGGATCGCCCACGTGTGTTACAGCTGGCACGCCAACGTTCTCCAACACTTCTGAAGGAACATGGTTCGCCAGCTACTAGCTCAACTGCGGATGCTGATCGCCATCGCGCGACCCTCAACTGCAGATGCTGATCGCCATCGCGCGACCCTCAACTGCGGATGCTGATCGCCATCGCGCGACCCTCAACTGCGGATGCTGATCGCCATCGCGCGACCCTCAACTGCAGATGCTGATCGCCATCGCGCGACCCTCAACTGCGGATGCTGATCGCCATCGCGCGACCCTCAACTGCGGATGCTGATCGCCATCGCACAACCCTGAACGATTGCCCGCTTACGCATGCTGCTCCTCATCGCACAACCCTGAATGATCGCCCTCTTGCGGATGCTGATCACCATCGCACCCTTTCACGCGATCATTCACCTGCGCATGCTGCTCGCCATCGCACAACCCTGAACGATTGCCCGCTTACGCATGCTGCTCCTCATCGCACAACCCTGAACGATCGCCCTCCTGCAGATGCTGATCACCATCGCACCCTTTCACGCGATCATTCACCTGCGCATGCTGCTCGCCATCGCACAACCCTGAACGATTGCCCGCTTACGCATGCTGCTCCTCATCGCACAACCCTGAACGATCGCCCTCCTGCAGATGCTGATCACCATCGCACCCTTTCACGCGATCATTCACCTGCGCATGCTGCTCGCCATCGCACAACCCTGCACGATTGCCCGCTTACGCATGCTGCTCCTCATCGCACAACCCTGAACGCTCGCCCTCTTGCGGATGCTGATCACCATCGCACCCTATCACGCGATCATTCACCTACACATGCTGCTCGCCATCGCTTACCGCCAGCGATCTTCTTCACCTACGCGGCAGCACGATCCCTCGCCGTCACGCCCATTCGCCTGCGCGCCCGCGCGATCGCTCGCCTGCGCGCCCGCGCGATCACTCGCCCGCGCGATCGCTCGCCTGCGCGCCCGCGCGATCGCTCGCCTGCGCGCCCTCGCGACCGCTCGCCCGCGCGACCACTCGCCTGTGCGCCCGCGCGACCATTCGCCTTTGCGCGACCGTTCGCCCTCGCGCGACCATAGTTCGCGGCGAATTCCACAGCCGGTGGTAGCAGCAGGGACGCGTGCTCCTAGGCGGCACTCGGGATCACCTCCATCCAAGCACAGGTTGGTAGTGCAGGACGAAGACAGGTCAGTACAGCATTCTTCCCACCTTCTTTTCAGGCAGGAACCGTCGTGTCCTCTCCAAAGGATCGCCCGATCCCTTTCACCTTAGCGAGGATTTCGGACTCTGTGTCCTTGGAGCAGCAGACATGGTTTGATCCGCTGGCACGGGCGTTAATGAGGGTTATGAAACCAGCACTCACCGGCCAGGGTAACAAACCAGCGGCTGTCTCTCCTACGCTGAAGAGAAAGAGAGGAGTGGACTTCGTGGTGACTTCCCCCAGGGCGAAGTTGGTTCCCAAGAGGTCGGTCTCGAGGGTCCCCTCTCCTGCACGAGTACTCTCTCCTTCTCCCGCCCTGGAAGGATTTTTGGCGGGGGGGCTTTCCGTTGAAGATTTCTCCATCGGACAAGGGGTGACTGCTTACCTCTTCCTCTGGGAGCTTACCAGGTTCTTTCCCTCCTCGGTTACGGCCCGAGGTTTGGTTCAAGGAAGCTACAGGAAGATCAAGGGTACTTTCCTCCTCTCGAGCTCAGGCACCTTGGCCTTTCGTCGTTAAGTATCTACTTGCGGACAAGCTCGATGTTGTACCATCTGGACGCACTGACTGAAGGCTTCCTTCGGGTGTCTCATCTGTGGAGGTCAACGACCTCAGACACCCTTCCATCCTTGAGAAGAGTTTTGTCTTTGCCCAAGGACAGAGACTTAAACATCTGCTGTGCGGAGTAAATCGACTTCCGGTTTCACTCCTCCAAGGCGCTTTCTTCCAGACTCTGCAGGGCTCCAGCTCCCTTTTCTTTCAACCACGTCGGCCTAAGTTATCGGCTACGACAACTGGGACAAGGTGTCCAATTGCAGTTTCCTCCTGTCAGGAACAGATGGCACGGGAGACTCCCCCGGGGGGGCATAGTCCTAAAAGGAGTTCACGAACTCTAGGATTGCAGGTTTTTCCGCTGGGAGGATGCTTAAGGTTACTCATCCGAATGACAGCTTCCCGATGCCCATTCCCGCACAATCTCTGTGAGTAGCCAAGGATATCGCGCCTGCCGTCTCTGTCAGCGAATTCAGTGTCTCTGAACCTCTATGCCATAGCATCAGCAGAGTTGCCCGGTTGGGCAGAATGATCCATACCTTAGGCGAAGGTCTTCCTTAGGATCATCGACGGCTTCACCCCCGGCCCCCTCAGTCGATCCTTTCTTGTAAGGAAGGATCTGAGAGGGGATGTCCATAGTCGACCTCTCAGCCCTGATCAAGTTTGTCGAACAAACTTTGGCCAGCGTAGACCAGCAGAATCGATCAGACTGGTAACGAGGCGACAGGACTCCTTTAACCCTGGATCGGAAGGACGGGTACTTTCAGTTTCCATTCCATCCATCTTCCAGGGTGCTCGTCGAATTCAGCCTAAACTGCAAGTATTCCTGCTTATGATGCAGTGTGGCTATCCCGCCGTGGCATAGCAGGTTTGTTTCCCCAGAGAACTCTCCCTGCCTTCCTCTTGGCCGCTCAGGTGCAGACTTCCGCCTCCTCTGCTGTTTGGAGGGCTGGTCAACTCCGGTAGGCTCGGGTTTCGACCTTCTTCAGCGCCGGGAAAAGCTTCCGAATGCTGACCATGAGTGTGGGCTCATGGTATTTTGCTTGGAGCCTTCTCTTCCTCTGCCTCAACATCTGGAGTATCTGGCCATGATATTGAGTCAACCGCCTTACCACGTTGGAAACCCCGCTTCTCGTCCGTCCAGCGAGGTTAAGCAACGTCGGTACTTGGATGGGTGACCACCTGGGGACGCCAGATTCTGTTACCACATCCTCCGAGCCTTCCTTTCGGTTGACTGTGGCAAGACTGAGGAGAGTCGCAGTACCTGTTCTCAGTCAAGCAGAGTTTTCAGCCCTACCTTGGAACGTTTCCTAGTTCTTCTTTCCTCATTGACCCGTTTATAGTCCGAACGGTCGCCTCAGGATAAGTTCCATGTGGGGCGATCCAAGTTCCGGTGGCTTCAGGCAATGTTTAACCGGACTCCCTGGCCCTATGGGACCAGCGGAACTATTAAACCTGCAATGGGTGTTGACCTATGGAGCCTCTTGATGGTAGTGGATATTCTCGTCCTTTCCCCACATTCTTGATGCGGTTCTCGGACTCGTCAAAGGAAAGGGGGGGGGGCATGTTCCGGTCCAGGCCTATGGTCAAGACCTGAAGGATACCTCTCCATCATTCAGGCAGGCTTAAGGGCCTTAGTCTGGCCCCTCTTCAGATCCTACCGCTCCTGCCAAGTCGCCCCGTTGCGTGTCGACTTCATGCTAACCAGCAGGGGACGCATTTTCACACCTTCACATCTTGCAGTAGAGATACCGGGATGATTGAGATTCTCTCAATTCCACCATCGGCTCTCTCATTCCAGGCAGGGGAATGTTTCTCTCAGACTATCCGAGCAGAGCCTCATAGAGAGAGTGTACCTAAGGGTCTTTGACCTTGGGTAACCAGCAAGTGCTGGTCTGGGGGACCTGATCGCGACAGCTTGGAACCTCAAGCTTCCGCTAGTTTTCCCCCCAGTCTCAGACCCCGAGACTCTGGCAAGATGCATTCCGGTGATGGTGGGACAACTTCGACGCCTGCGCCTTCCCTCCTTTTTGTCTGCGGACAATGGGTCTCAACAAAACCAGGTTGTCTGTCAACCTTTCAATGGGAGAGCTCCACTGGGACTATGCGCAGAACGGTTTCTGGACCCTCTGCTTCCCCTGACGGAACTCCCGGGAGAGCTTCTCCCACGGCGCAGACTACTCAAGCAACCACACTGCGACATCTCTCCCGAACCGGGACGTCGCTTCGGCTTCATGCCTGGAGACACTACGCTTCCTCCTCTAGAAGAGACAACCCGCTACAGTCGCGGTACGGAGGTCGCGTCATCTGCGATAGTCATCCACAGGGGTCTCCCAGGCAAAGTGAAGAGTCTAAGGTGGTTGGTGCCGTGGGAGATATACCTCTTCCCGTGAGGCCTCTTCTCCAGCAATAACGGTCTTATTGCCTTTCGGCGGGAGGAAACTCCTTTCCGCTCTTGGCAATGAAGCCTGTCGCTCAGCCTTTCCCTGACCTTCAGGCTTAAAGGAATAACTTTTTCCTGCCCGCTGGATCTATCCTCGCTCATGCGAAGCTACGATCGTCCCTGCCCTAGTCGGAGGAAGACCTCCAACTTGGAGCATGGCTCGGACTTTTAGTCCTTTAAGAGATCTTCTCAAGACCCTTTTATGACAGGCCTTGGATTGTATTCCGCCTTGGGTCTTCTGCTCACTCTGGCCACGGCCAGTGTGTAAGCAATCTTCTTGGTCTCTTACTACTCCCCCCCCTTTCTAAGGAAGAGGGGAAGGCAACATTCAGGCTCGCTCCTGAGTTGTTGGCTAGACTCAGAATCTGAGGGTCCCGACCCTTCGGTCCGATTCATTCAAGATTTTGAGTCTCCATTCTGTGTCTGATGTCCCAAGACCTTCTCTTTCTTGCCAGTACAGGAATCGAGAGGTTAGCGCTGGGAACAGCTGCAGTTTGGCCTCAGTTGCAGCCGATTTGGGAACACAAGGAGGACATGGGGGGAGAGTCACCAGTATACCTCTTCAGCCCGGACTCAAGGACATTCATCTCGACCTATCTTCAGACCCTCCCCCGTCACGTCGCCCTACAGCACGATGTTGGATACATCGCAACGTCCCTCGCCTTCGAGTAATACTACTCAGTGACGCAGGTGCTACAAGCTGGAGTCTGGAAGCGTCTGATGACCTTCGCAGCCCGCTTCCTGCAGGGCGTGACCCACAGGAGTCTCGATACGTTTTCTATCGCTCTGTGGTGGCTACACAACAGCTGGTCTAACCTCAGGCTCCTTTTTGGACAGGTAGCAGAAGGTTGAGGGCATTGTTATCAGGTTTTAGTCTGCATGAACGAAAGAAGTATGTCTGGCCCTTACTTCTTTCTTCATCATCCCCTCTACGGGGAAGCAGCATCCTGGTCTCTGCATAGCTGACCTCGAACCTCTGCAGGTAAACCATGCTTCCTTGTGTTCCGAGTATTGAGTCAATACTGTCGCGTCCCCCATACCCTGACGAGGTGGTATTGGGAACGTCCTAACCCAGAGTTCCTTCTGGAACTCCAGGTCAACTGCCTAGGACGGGTCACACTTCTTCCTTCACACACAAGCTTACGTAGGCCACATGGTTCCTTGCGGTGCAAGGAACTTGTGAGGTGCAGGGACTCCTTTTCTCGAGTGCGACTCACTCGGATTCTGAGTCCCCGGGTAAAGCCAAAGCCAGTATGGCTGGGGACTTTCCACCCTTCCTAAGGGATAAGTCACCCTTTGTAAATAGCGTGGTTTGTATTTCGGTTACGGAACAAATGACAAATTCGAAGATAATTTGTATTTTTCCTAACCATACAAACCTTAGCTATTTACACATATTTGCCCGCCAGCCCTGTCCCCCAAGACAAGTCCTACCTCTAAGTGAAAGTGAGTATTCACCTGTGTGTGAGGGGGAGGAGGGGTAGCTAGCTACCACTCCCCTACCCCCCCGCTAACTAGCGCGGGGGTAATACACCCTCGTTAAATTCTAATGGCTCGCCATTTCAGCTACGCTAAAAGTAATAACCCTTTGTAAATAGCTAAGGTTTGTATGGTTAGGAAAAATACAAATTATCTTCGAATTTGTCATACTTGCAGCAAATGTTTTTTTATGTTGAACATGCTGACATGTCTTTTTATAGTTTATATATGAAATATCTTTTTTTAAATATTTAACTTAGCCGGTGAATATTTAATAGCTGCTGCTCAGCGGCTCGACAGAAAACACACACAAAAACTCGCGAGCGATCGCTATGAAGGTTGCGGGTGTGCCCACCAGCGCCAACTATCGGCCAGATACCACACATGCATATAAACAAGCCTTCAATTCTTCTCTGTCGACCTTGACGACAAGACGTATCAATACTCGCTGTATAACCTGGAGTTTTCTCAACATATTTGGTGAAGTACTTCATTTTGGTTTGAGCTTTCGCAGTGCAGGTGTTTTTCCTCAACTTAAACTCTTGACTCTTTATTGGACAGATTTAATTGTTGATGACTTGGATTGTTTTTTGGACTTTCTTTGACTAATTCAAAATGGCTGACCCTTCACAAGCCCCTAGATTTTGTAAGTGTAATGCTAGGGAATGTAATAGGCGTCTTCCAAAGGCCTCTCTCGACCCACATACTGTGTGTTCTAATTGTCGGGGTAAAACCTGTCAATTAGGAGATCGGTGTGAGGAATGCGTGGGCCTTTCGGAATTCGATTGGCTCGAATACGACAAGTATTCTCGTAAGCTAGAGAGAGATAGGGTAAGGAGGAGTTCCTCTAGGTCAGTAGATTTTTCCTCTCCACATGCCCCTGATCCTAATCCTTCCCCTGTAGTGGTTGTGCCTAACCCCCCTTCTGGCACTCAGGAACCATCAATGCAAGACATGTTACGTGCTATTCATGCCTTGGGTGAAAGAGTTGAAGCGTTAGCAACTGATCGTAATCAACTCATGGCTGACGTTAAAGAGCTTAAGTGTCAGAGTGCCACAGCGGAAAATAGTGGGAAAGTGATTAGTGCGCAAAGTGTTGTGAACAGTGTTGCGACCGAGGGTTCGTCTGTTCGTGCCTGTCGTTCACCTAGTCCGAGACCTCTTGCAAGCTCCCAAGCCCAGGGGAGAAGTAATGTCGTACGACTTATGGGTTCGAGAGGCCTTGATCAGCGAACAGACGTTCCCTCTATGGTATCAGGCGTGTCTCACCAAGATCGCCCTTACCATAAGACGAGAGAGCCCATTTTCTCCTCGTCATCCGAAGGCTTTTCGCATAAGAAACCGTGGAGCAAGGTTTCTAGGCCCCTTAAGCGAAAGTCGGTCCCTTCAGGACAGGTCCAGCGTCCTGGCTGTAGTCACTGGGACAGCTCTGACCCGTTGCAGTCATCGGATGACTGCTCGCCGCCTAAGCAACAACGTTACACAGGCTCAGAGAGTCTTGGTGTAGGCAAGGTTGTGCCGTCTCAGACGTTAACCCCGTCGTTTACCGCACCCATTCCCGTTGATCCTAAATGGGTTATACTGCAAGACATGCAGACTCATCTCGCCTCCCTTATGGAAGACTATTCTGCCGATAAGGTTCACGTTGATCCTCGCCGTTTATCTCATCGAGATCCTGGCCTTCAGCCGCCCAAACGAGCCTTTGCTCGTCCTGTTGACGTTGGCGTAGCTAAGTCACGTCAGTCACGCTATGTAGAGCCTCACTCGATGCAGTCACGTGTTGACTTTCAGCCGCATTTGGACGTTTGGCCACTTCCTAATGCTCTTGTTGACGTTCAGGACGTTCGCCAACCAGCGGAGTTGACTTGTTTTGACGCTGAGCGTCAACCACCGCAGTCTAGAGTTGTTTTGATTGCTCAGACTAGGCAGTCAAAACAGTCTCGAGTGGACGCCGAGCGTCCTCCCGCACCTGTTGTTGTTGACAGTTCACAGACTGTTAAGCAGTTACATGACGTTGCGTCCTGGTCCGCTACTAATGCACCAGTGCGTGTGGACGCTGCGTGTCAAGCATTGCCAACCCCTTTGCTTGTTACTCAGCAGTTGTCAGATGAGGATCCTTCTGATGAGGACGTTGCTGACCCTCATCATGATGATCATCCTTCGGATGTAGACGAACCTAGAACAGTTCCTCCGTCAATGGACTTGAAGAAAGTCATGTTAATTTTCAAGGATCTTTTTCCCGATCACTTCGTCGCTGTTGCTCCTCGTTCGCCACCGTCTGAGTTTGCTCTAGGCTTACCTGCTAACATGCCAGCCTTTACAAAGCTTGTGCTCTCTCGCTCTTCCAAGAGAGCTTTACGACTTTTAGGCGACTGGTTGGAAACCAAGAGGAGTTTGGGGAAGACGGCCTTTGCCTTCCCTCCGTCAAAGCTCTCGTCTAGATTGAGCGTCTGGTATGCCACGGGAGAAGTTCTCGGCTTGGGAGTCCCTGCCTCTGCCCAGGGTGACTTCTCTAGCCTCGTAGACTCTCCCCGCCGCCTAGCCATGAGACGCTCGAAGATTAGTTGGTCCTCCTTGGACCTTGACCATCTGCTGAAAGGCATATACAGAGCCTTTGAAGTTTTCAACTTCCTTGACTGGTCTTTGGGAGCCTTAAGTAGGAAAATCTCATCGGCTGATAGAGATGTCTCCTTACTGATTATGTCCTGTATGGATAAAGCCATCCGCGATGGTTCCAATGAGCTCTCCTCCTCTTTTACGTCGGGAGTCTTAAAGAAGCGAGAGTCCCTTTGCTCTTTTCTTTTGGCAGGAGTTACTCCCTGTCAGAGATCTGAACTGCTCTTTGCTCCCTTATCAAAGTTTTTGTTCCCGCAACAATTGGTTAAGGACATAGCTTCTTCACTCGTGCAGAAGGACACCCATGACTTGGTGGCGTCCTCTGCTCGCAAAGGGACTCCTTCTACATCCTTTTCTGCTAGACCTAGGATCGACACTCCGGCGTCCAGATTTATTCCGCCCTTTCGTGGCAGAGCTCCCAGCAGGGGAAGTACTCGTGCCGAGGGAAAGAGAGGAAAGAAGAGAGGAGCCAAGTCCTCACGTGGCAGAGTCTGACTGCCCACAGCCTCAGACAGCAGTAGGAGCCAGATTGAAGAACTTCTGGCAGGCCTGGGAGAAGAGGGGCGCAGACCAACAATCTGTTCGGTTGCTCAGAGAGAGGTACAAAATTCCATTTGTATGCAAACCTCCTCTAGCGACTTCCCCCATCGACCTCTCTCCCAGGTACCGAGAGGAGTCAAAGAGACAAGCCCTAAACCTAGAAGTGTCTCTATTGCTAGAGAAGAGAGCGGTGGTGAAAGTCTCGGACCTTCAATCACCAGGGTTTTACAACCGTCTCTTCCTAGTACCGAAGAAGACAGGAGGTTGGAGACCGGTGCTAGACGTCAGTGCACTCAACGTCTTTGTTACGAAGACAAAGTTCACCATGGAGACCTCGAAATCAGTCTTAGCAGCGGTCAGAAAGGGAGACTGGATGGTCTCTCTCGACCTAAGAGACGCGTACTTCCACATCCCCATACACCCAGATTCCCAACCGTTTCTGAGGTTTGTTTTCAACAATGTGGTATACCAGTTTCGGGCCCTGTGCTTTGGCCTAAGTCCTGCTCCTCTCGTGTTTACGAGGCTTATGAGGAATGTAGCAAAATTCCTCCATTTATCGGGAATCCGAGCCTCCCTGTACTTGGACGACTGGCTTCTCAGAGCCTCGTCCAGTCATCGCTGTCTGCAGGATCTTCATTGGACATTGGATCTGACCAAGGAATTGGGACTTTTGGTCAACCTAGAAAAGTCCCAGCTGATTCCATCCCAAACTATACTGTATTTAGGGATGGAGATTCGCAGTCCAGTTTTTCGGGCTTTTCCGTCTGCCACCCGAATAGAGCAAGCCCTGCTCAAAGTCCAACTGATGTTGAAGAGAGAACGGTGCTCAGTCAGGAATTGGATGAGTCTAGTAGGAACTCTATCATCCCTGGAGCAGTTTGTCTCGCTAGGAAGGCTACACCTTCGACCTCTCCAGTTCCATCTAGCCTTTCACTGGAAAAAGGACAAGACATTAGAGACGGTCTCAATCCCGGTCTCCGAACCAGTAAAGGCATGCCTGAATTGGTGGAACGACAATATCAGTCTGAGAGAAGGACTTTCCCTAGCAGTTCAGAACCCAAACCACGTACTATTCTCAGACGCGTCGGATTTGGGTTGGGGTGCGACCCTGGACGGTCGGGAATGCTCAGGTCTGTGGACCTCAAGTCAGAGGAGCATGCACATCAACGGCAAGGAGCTTTTGGCAGTCCACCTGGCCTTGATGAAATTCGAGAGTCTCCTTCGAAACAAAGTGGTAGAGATCAACTCCGACAATACCACAGCCTTGGCTTACATTTCCAAGCAAGGAGGCACCCACTCCCTCACGCTGTACGAGATCGCAAGGGACCTGCTCATTTGGTCAAGAGATCAAGGCATCTCCCTGTTAACAAGGTTTATCCAGGGCGACTTGAACGTCTTAGCAGACTGCCTCAGTCGGAGGGGTCAGGTAATTCCTACGGAATGGACCCTCCACAAGGACGTGTGCAAGAGTCTTTGGGCGACTTGGGGTCAACCCACCATAGACCTCTTTGCAACCTCGATGACCAAGAGACTTCCAATCTATTGCTCTCCAGTCCCAGACCCAGCAGCAATACACATAGACGCATTTCTACTAGATTGGTCTCATCTGGACCTATATGCATTCCCACCATTCAAGATTGTCAACAAGGTACTGCAGAAGTTCGCCTCTCACGAAGGGACAAGGTTGACTTTGGTTGCTCCCCTCTGGCCCGCGAGAGAATGGTTCACCGAGGTACTTCGATGGCTGGTAGACTTTCCAAGGAGTCTTCCTCTAAGGGTAGATCTGTTACGTCAGCCCCACATAAAGAATGTACACCAAAGCCTCCCCGCTCTTCGTCTGACTGCCTTCAGACTATCGAAAGACTCTCTAGAGCTCGAGGCTTTTCGAAGGAGGCAGCCAGTGCGATTGCAAGAGCGAGGAGAGCTTCTACCATTAGAGTATACCAGTCGAAGTGGGAAGTCTTTCGAGACTGGTGCAAGTCAGCATCTGTGTCCTCGTCCAGTACCTCTGTAGCCCAAATCGCTGATTTTCTCTTACATCTGAGAAAGGTTCGCTCCCTTTCAGCTACCACGATCAAGGGCTACAGGAGCATGTTGGCTTCGGTCTTTCGGCATAGAGGCTTAGATCTTTCCAACAATAAAGATCTACAAGATCTCCTTAAGTCTTTTGAAACCTCTAAGGAACGTCGTTTGGCAACTCCTGGATGGAACTTAGACGTGGTCCTAAGGTTCCTCATGTCAGACAGGTTTGAGCCATTACATTCAGCCTCCCTGAAGGATCTCACTCTCAAGACACTTTTCCTAGTGTGCTTGGCCTCGGCTAAAAGAGTCAGTGATCTTCATGCCTTCAGTAAGAACATCGGCTTTTCTACAGAAAAAGCCACTTGTTCTCTTCAACTTGCTTTCCTGGCCAAAAATGAACTGCCTTCTCGTCCTTGGCCTAAATCTTTTGATATTCCTTGCTTATCAGAGATCGTAGGCAACGAACTGGAAAGAGTATTATGTCCTGTTAGAGCTCTTAAGTTCTATTTAGCTCGTACTAAGTCATTACGAGGTAAATCTGAGGCGTTATGGTGCTCAGTTAAGAAACCATCATTGCCTATGTCAAAGAATGCTTTGTCATATTTTATCAGATTTTTAATACGAGAAGCTCATTCCCACTTGAATGAGAAAGACCGATGTTTGCTTAAGGTTAAGACGCACGAAGTTAGAGCTATAGCAACCTCCGTGGCCTTCAAGCAAAATAGATCTCTGCAAAGTATCATGGACGCGACTTTTTGGAGAAGCAAGTCAGTGTTTGCGTCATTTTACTTAAAAGATGTCCAGACTCTTTACGAGGACTGCTACACACTGGGTCCATTCGTTGCAGCGAGTGCAGTAGTGGGTGAGGGTTCTACCACTACACTTCCCTAATTCCAATATCCTTTTTAATCTGTCTCTTGAAATGTTTTTTAATATTGTTTTTTGGGTTGTACGGAAGGCTAAGAAGCCTTTCGCATCTTGGTTGATTTGGCGGGTGGTCAAAGTCATTTCTTGAGAGCGCCCAGATTAGGGGTTTGATGAGGTCCTGTTGGTATGGGTTGCAACCCTTCATACTTCAGCTCCTGGTAGTCCTTCAGCATCCTAAGAGGATCGCTGGGCTTCGTGAGGAAGACAGACTTACAAGGCAGAGTAATCGTCTAAGTCAACTTCCTTACCAGGTACCTATATATTTGGGTTTTGTTATATTGATAACTGTCAAAAACTCTAAGCATATACGCTGTAAACTTAATTAACTCTGGTCTCTACCCACCGCCTTGGGTGTGAATCAGCTATTATATATTCACCGGCTAAGTTAAATATTTAAAAATGATATTTTAATTATAAAATAAATTTTTGAATATACTTACCCGGTGAATATATAAATTAAAGGCCCTCCCTTCTTTCCCCAATAGAGACGCAGCGGGACGAGAAGAATTGAAGGCTTGTTTACATGCATGTGTGGTATCTGGCCGATAGTTGGCGCTGGTGGGCACACCCGCAACCTTCATAGCGATCGCTCGCGAGTTTTTGTGTGTGTTTTCTGTCGAGCCGCTGAGCAGCAGCTATTATATATTCACCGGGTAAGTATATTCAAAAATTTATTTTATAAATAAAATATCATTTTAATGTTCTCTGGATCCTGATATTGAGAGAGAAACTCTACAGTGGGGTTCATAGAGAATGTCTCAGCGGCCGCAGAACTTTAAAGCAGATAACGGACTGTCCTGACTGCTTTTTCGGAAGATGCTCCTCGTGGGAGTGGTCTATACGGGAAGAGAGCTTTGAGCTGTCTTGACTACTCTGGGACTTGGGACCTTGTCCTCAATGCAAGAGGTGCATGCACTTCATACTTACTGGTACAACAGGTGGGTATCATAAGGTCTTTCCTTTAAGACAGTTTCTCTTCTACGAGAAGGGAATTGGAGAAGAAGAGGCTCCTTACTATTGCTTGAAACTTTTTCCTCATGGCACTGGCTCATGTGCCTACTGCTAACCTGAGGAAGATAAGACTGTCGCTTTTCTCTGCATCGGTAGAATTTCAATCTCTTCATGTCAAAGTTTTGTTGGAGGGGGTTTAGACTCATTACCAGTAGGTGTCGAACACCACTTTAGAACATTTTCAATCCTGTCCAGCGGTGTAAATTAACGCAAAGATGTTTGGTGTTACGTCGAGGCACTGTAGTACTCGACCCTTCACGAGCAAGTGTTGTAACCTTTTCATTATCCCAAGCAGGAGCAAGAAGGAAGTGTTCAGAAACTCCTGGCTTAGTAAGGCTACGTCTGGTTTAGTAGTCGGTGCACTTGGAACTGAGGATTTGGTCTGAAGGTTTCAAATCACCTTTGCCTCTCTGTGGAATGATCTTCCTAATCGGGTGGTTGAATCAGTAGAACTTCAAAAGTTCAAAGTGGGAGCAAATGCTTTTTTGTTGACCAGGCGGACATGAGTCTTTTTATAGTTTATATATGACATATTTGTTTTTGACGTTGTTAGTAGTTTATATATGACATATCTGTTATGACGTTGTTACTTTTTTTAGAATGATTTATTGTTAATTTGTTCTCTTCAGTTATTTATTTCCTTATTTCCTTTCCTCACTGGGCTATTTTTCCCTATTGGAGCCCCTGGGCTTATAGCATCTTGCTTTTCCAATTAGGGTTGTAGCTTGGATAGTAATAATAATAATAATAATAATATTGTACGGATGTTACCCACAAGCCATTAGACCTCTCTCCTTGGGTCCCGAGGTGGCTGCTCAGTAGTGGTGTAACATTCAGGCTCCCTCACGAGACTTAGTATGCATCTTTTCTAATGTGACGAGTTCAGCATAAATCTTTACATCTTTCTTGTTCCCCTCTCAAGGGAATGCAGGAGCTGCAGCCATTACACACTGGTCATCACTCACCGAGAAAATTCCTTCAAACAGACAGAGTCGTTACCGATCGTGTCCAAATTCAAAAGAGTAGTCAGTTCCATGTCCTAATATTGGCCGGGTAAAAATTCATTCATCCACTTACAAGTAGTTCCCTAAAGGACATTGTCCCCCCTACAGGGGTTAAGAGGACTAGTCAATTTATGATATACATGTTTAGAGTTTAATAAGAATTAAAATGTCAGAAAAAAAAAACAAAAAATTAATGTAAATAAAGTTTTTTCCAACACCGAGTACTTACCTCGAACTACTGTACTTTCTTAGGAGTATCTGGGATCTCCTCCCAACCGACCAGAATTTTGTGTAGTTTACCCTACTCCCGTTTTCTATGAGGGGTAACCTCAGGTGGTGTGATACGCGCCCTGAGGCTAACCCCGGGTCAGAGAGCATGCTTGCTCAGGTCTCGATCCCCAGTAAGTTCTCTGGTCGCGTCGCGATAACATCACGACGCTCATTAAAATGTCAGAAAAAGAACAAAAAATTAATGTAAATAAAGTTTTAAAACAAGGGACTCAAATTCCTAATCCAAAGTGAATCTGAAATAAATTTTTAAAATGATTCTTTAATTCTTAATCTACAGCAAATCAGAAATTTAAAAATTGATATAGTATTTGAACACTTGATTAAGAGAGCTGGGCTGTAAAAGATGAAACATTACCTTTCTTATTAATGAGAAATACATTGCCTCTGGAAGTTTTTTTAAACATTATAAATGATGTCTAAGCAAATATCTAGTAGTAATTTCAGTCTTCTGGAAGTGTTTTAAACCTTACGGATGCTATCTGAGCAAATATCTTGCAGTAATTCAAGTCTTCTGGAAGTGTTTTCACCCTTTTACCCCCAACCTATTTGGAACTTTCCAACCATTAACCCCCTGGCGCTTTTTATTTAAGCACATTTTGCAATATATTTTTTTTAAATTGCTCTAACAGCCTTAATTTTTGTCATAGAGAGGTCAGGTTGGTCTCATTCTTTTGGAAAATGCCTGAGGTTTCTCATTTAGTTATTAAAAATATACAAAAAATGTATAAAGCAGTTTTTTGCAAGGACGTACCAATACGTCCATGGGGGTAAAGGGATGAGTTTTGTGAAACGTACCAGTACGTCCTTTGGGGGTTTAAAGGGTTAAACTTTATAGCTAGGAGTATTCCAGCAGTGTGCTGAATTTATAAAGTATTGAAGAAGCTAAAACTATATGCAAAATGTCTCTTTTCTGTATTTTAGATTTAACTGTATTTTACATAACACCTGAAATATTTCCTTTCCCTTCCAGTACGGCGACAGAGAAGCTCGGGAATTATGGTCCAAGCTCCAGCTGAAACTTCCCGAGTACTTCAAGGGCATTGAGGTGAAACCGTCGCTTCTCCACGGCGATCTGTGGAGCGGCAATGCTTCGGAAATTGCCGACTGTCCAGGTAACGTATCTAAGGTCGAACGTCTTTTGATGCTTATTCAGATTTTAAGAGGAACATTGATCAAAGTATTTCAAGATTCTGTTTTTAAATACGGAAGGTCTAACAGATTGCAGGACCCAATATAAAACATATTGATTTTTGTTTTTTTTATAATCATTATATGAAAATGTTAACATCACAATGAAAATAATATATTGCATTAAAATAATGCTAGAGTTGATGGGAGAGGTACAAGAGGAAGGCCAAGGTTTGGGTGGATGGATGGAGTGAAGAAAGCTCTGGGTGATAGGAGGATAGATGTGAGAGAGGCAAGAGAGCGTGCTAGAAATAGGAATGAATGGCGAGAGATTGTGACGCTGTTCCGGTTGGCCCTGCTGCTTTCTACGGTGCCTTAGATGATCACGGAGGTAGCAGCAGTAGGAGATTCAGTGTTATGAAGCTTCATCTGTGGAGGATAACGGGGGAGGGTGGGCTGTGGCACCCTAGCAATACCAGCCGAACTCAGTTGAGTCCCTTGTCAGGCTGGGAGGAACGTAGAGAGTAGAGGTCCCCTTTTCTGTTTCATTTGTTTGATGTCGGCTACCCCCCAAAATTGGGGGAAGTGCCTTGGTATATGTATGTATTAAAATATATTGTAAAATGTTAGAAAATTTTACAGGCATATTTTAAAGGGCAGAAATTCATACAACTGTAAGTATACAGTACATAATAACAAATACTATACAACAAATACAGTACACACTAGGCATGAAAGTATGTTTGGTATACAGTGTATGGAAACTACAGTAAGAGACCAAAGGTTTTGTAGTTCTAGTTATGAATATTGTATAAATTTTTGCATAAGTCGTGAACGTGACCAAACTTAAAATAATCTAACAGGTACACCATGTGTTTTGGTAAATTAGTTAACTAGTGTATTCTTACATTTTATGACCCTTCGGTAATGCATTATTGGTCTATTAATATTTTCTTTGATTATATAAGATGATCTAAGGCTACCCAAAATGTCCTTCGGCTTACCTACTTCCGTTTGGCTTAATAGATTTTCAGCAAATTCATGATATCACTAAACATGGATAGGTTCTCCTTCCAATAATCAAAACTAGAGAATGTTAATTATAATAGTCTTGCCTTCTCCATCATATGGCTCAACACCTCACAGTATTCTCAAAGTTTTATTCCAGCTGTGGCCAGATTGTGGAACGATCTTCCTAATCAGGCAGTTGAATTGCTGTAACCTCAGACGTTCAAACTTGCAGTAAATGTTTTTATGTTGAACAGGCTGAAATAAGTTTCTCTATATAATCTATATATGACAGATCCATTGGCACATTGTTACTGATCTCAAGATATTTTATATTCTTTATTCATGTAGTTGATTTCCTTTCCTCACTGGGATATTTTTCAATGTTGAAACCCTTGGGGTTTTAGCATTTTATATTCTTTATTCATGTAGTTGATTTCCTTTCCTCACTGGGATATTTTTCAATGTTGAAACCCTTGGGGTTTTAGCATCTTGTTTTTCTAACTAGGGTTGTATTATTATTATTATTATTATTATTATTATGATTATTACATACATACATATACCGAGGCACTTCCCCCAATTTTGGGGGGTAGCCGACATCAAACAAATGAAACAAAAAAGGGGACGTCTCCTCTCTATGTTCTTCCCAGCCTGACAAGGGACTCAACCGAGTTCAGCTGGTACTGCTAGGGTGGCACAGCCCACCCTCCCACATTATCCACCACAAATGAAGCTTCATAATGCTGAATCCCCTACTGCTGCTACCTCCGCGGTCATCCAAGGCACCGGAGGAAGCAGCAGGGCTTACCGGAACTGCGTCACAATAGCTCGCCATTCATTCCTATTTCTAGCACGCTCTCTTGCCTCTCTCACATCTATCCTATCACCCAGAGCTTCCTTCACTCCATCCATCCACCCAAACCTTGGCCTTCCTCTTGTACTTCTCCCACCAACTCTTGCATTCATCACCTTCTTTAGCGGACAGCCATTTTTCATTCTCTCAACATGGCCAAACCACCTTAACACATTCATATCCACTCTAGCTGCTAACTCATTTCTTACACCCGTTCTCACCCTCACTACTTCGTTCCTAACCCTATCTACTCGAGATACACCAGCCATACTCCTTAGACACTTCATCTCAAACACATTCAATTTCTGTCTCTCCATCACTTTCATTCCCCACAACTCCGATCCATACATCACAGTTGGTACAATCATTTTCTCATATAGAACTCTCTTTACATTCATGCCCAACCCTCTATTTTTTACTACTCCCTTCATTCACTCTCTGACGTACATCTGCTTCCACTCCACCATTTGCTGCAACAACAGACCCCAAGTACTTAAACTGATCCACCTCCTCAAGTAACTCTCCATTCAACATGACATTCAACCTTGCACCACCTTCCCTTCTCGTACATCTCCTAACCTTGCTCTTACCCACATTAACTCTCAATTTCCTTCTCTCACACACCCTTCCAAATTCTGTCACTAATTGGCCAAGCTTCTCTTCTGTGTCTGCAACCAGTACAGTATCATCCGCAAACAACAACTGATTTACCTTCCATTCATGGTCATTGTCGTCTACCAGTTTTAATCCTCGTCCAAGCACTCGAGCATTCACCTCTCTCACCACTCCATCATCATACAAGTTAAACAACCACGGCAACATCATACATCCCTATCTCAGCCCCACTCACCGAAAACCAATCACTCACTTCATTTCCTATTCTAACACATGCTTTACTACCTTTGTAGAAACTTTTCACTGCTTGCAACAACCTTCCACCAACTCCATATAACCTCATCACATTCCACATTGCTTCCCTATCAACTCTATCATACGCTTTCTCCAGAACCATAAACGCAACATACACCTCCTTACCTTTTGCTAAATATTTCTCGCGTATCTGCCTAACTGTAAAATTCTGATTCATACAACCCCTTCCTCTTCTAAAACCACCCTGTACTTCTAAGATTGCATTCTCTGTTTTATCCTTAATCCTATTAATCAGTACTCTACCATACACTTTTCCAACTACACTCAACAAACTAATACCCCTTGAATTACAACACTCATGCACATCTCCCTTACCCTTATATAGTGGCACAATACACACACAAACCCAATCTACTGGTACCATTGATAACACAAAACACATATTAAACAATCTCACCAACCATTCAACTACAGTCGCACCATCTTCCTTCAACATCTCAGCTCTCACACCATCCATACCAGATGCTTTTCCTACTCTCGTTTCATCTAGTGCTCTCCTCACTTATAATTATTATTATTATTATTATTATTATCATTATTATTATTATTATTATTATTATTATTATTATTAGCTAAGCTGCAACCATAGTTGGAAAAGCAGGATGCTACTAGTTCAAGGGGTCCAACAGGGAAAAATAGCCCAGAAAGGAATGGAAATAAATAAAGATTGAACAATCAAAATAAAACTCTTTAAAAACAGTAACAACATTAAACTAGGTCTTTTATATATAAACTATAAAGAGAAAATTATGTCGGCCTCTTCGACATAAAAACATTTGATTTGCTGCAAGTTTGAAATTCTGAAGTCCTACCAATTCAACTACCCTATTAGGAAGATCATTCCACAATATGGTCACAGCTGGAATAAAACTTCTAGAATATTGTGAAGCATTGAGTTTTATGCTGCAGAATGCTAGTAATAATAGAAATAATAATATATTTTCAGCCATGGTTTCAGTTAAATATCTTCCATGGTTACATTAAACGTACAACACAAACAGTCAATATCAAGTTATTAATTATTCAAACTTGACATTCCAGTGATATTCGATCCGGCGTCTTTCTACGGACACCACGAATTCGACCTCGCCATCGCCGGCATGTTCGGAGGCTTCAGCAGAAGGTTCTGGGACGAGTACCACAAGGTCATCCCGAAGGCGCCTGGCTGGAATGAGAGGCACAAGTTATATCAGCTGTTCCACAATCTCAACCATTGGTAAGGGTTCTTATTCTATTGAATAATATGTGCTTACAATCATATAATTACCTGAGATAGGTTATCAAGAGGTTTTTAAAGGTTTAAAGGCCACTCCTGAATGGCAGAGGCAAGGGACAGTGATGTTTTTCAAGATTTAAAGGCCACTCATGAACGGCAGAGGCAAGGGACAGTGACGTCTTTAAAGGTTTAAAGGCCACTCATGAATGGCAGAGGCAAGGGACAGCAGACGTTTTGAAAGGTTTAAAGGCCACTCCTGAATGACAGAGGCAAGGGACGGTGACGTTTTGAAAGGTTTAAAGGCCACTCATGAATGACAGAGGCAAGGGACAGTGACGTTTTTAAAGATTTAAAGGCCACTCATGAATGGCAGAGGCAAGGGACAGTGACGTTTTTAAAGGTTTAAAGGCCACTCATGAATGGCAGAGGCAAGGGACAGTGACGTTTTTAAAGATTTAAAGGCCACTCATGAATGACAGAGGCAAGGGACAGTGACGTTTTTAAAGGTTTAAAGGCCACTCATGAATGGCAGAGGCAAGGGACAGCAGATGTTTTTAAAGATTTAAAGGCCACTCATGAATGGCAGAGGCAAGGGACAGTGACGTTTTTAAAGATTTAAAGGCCACTCATGAATGGCAGAGGCAAGGGACAGTGACATTGCTCTATTGAGCAGTACAATGCCCTAGAGACTGACCATATATACATATTTACTTTAACTCCTGTCTGTATAATTTTTGTATATTAGATAACAGTATACCTTTTATCAGTCACATTTAATACTAGTATCTTATATTTCTTAGTCATTTATTGATTGATAAAAAGTTTGTCAACCCTTGGAGTGTGAACGACATCAAGATTTCAACTCTAAAAATGAAAGAATTTCCCCACATATTTCCCTAACTTATATTTGTCTGAAATATATTAGTTTTGAAAAATAAAGAATGTTCAAGATGCACCATAGGTTTCAAAGGTAAATCACCTCTTAACTCATTGTATACATATTCATAACAAACGTAAAGTCCCAACAAATTGGACTTGGATATTTCACTTCGTGATTTGAACATTCTAAGGAAATTTATCATTAGAGTCGTGATATCTATGATATCATTAGTACAGTCATTAACACGTGCATTTGTATTGTCTTGCTTAAAGTTTAATGTGCTACTGGATCGTACTGTGAGCGAAAACAATCGGCATTGGGGACAAACTACCTTTGGGAGAGGAATCGAAGAGGCCCCTCTTTAGTTGTATGCAGTACCTCATTCTCGAGCACTCGCTCACAATTCTTAGTTTGAAGCCTTTGTCCACTCGCCATCCCCTCCCTTATTTGGATGACAAATATTTGATGGCCAAGTTAAAAAGAGGTCCTCTCAAGTGGACCTTTCGATCCAAGGGGATTTAGGAATCCACACTCTTAAGTGTGAGCGTTCAGAACTGCATTTTGAATGTGTTGTTGGGAAGAGCCTAAGACCTCTTTATTTGTAAATTGCCGAACACTTGCAAGATGATGATGAAACTTGGAGTTTATCCAGCTATCTTGAAGGCAGAGTGTAGAACTATCGAAACTACCACACCTAGATGAGCTATCTCGTTCGTATATACTTGCTTGATTTCAAATGAATAACAGATACATATGCTCAGACTCAGGATCTACTTTACAGGGTTATTATAATGCAAACTCAATTGCTTGTGGCATTGGTCTCAAACTGAAGTGTAGCTTGTTTTGCACAAGGCTCAAACAAGTAGCAAACGCTTTACAATATGAAGCTGATGTGTATTACATCGAGACGTGGAATTATCCCAATTATAAATACGACCAGTGGAATAATATGCGAAAATGTCTATTCCCTCTTTACTGAGTTTAAACAGCTAAAGTAAAGAAGATTGCTTTCAACCCTGATGCCATTTCAGGAACAAACAGGAAGATAGACCATCAATTTTCTCCTGTACATCTGACAAACAACCTTCACATTATAAAACATTTATCTCGAATTGTCAACACTGATGTGATCAAGCAGGTGTACATTGGTGAGATAACTTGTGTGTGTGGTAGTTTTAACCCTTATACCCCCTGGGTATTTGGAAATTTCCAACCCTTAACCCCCAGGGGGTTATTTTTATCCCAGCACATTTTGCAGTATATATTTTTTAAATTGCTCTAATAGCCTTAATTTTTGTCATAGAGAGGTCAGGTTCGTCTCATTCTCTTGGAAAATGCATGAATTTTCTCAAAAAATTATCAAAAAATATGAAAAACTAATTTTTATAGCATTTTTTTGCAAGGACGTACCGGTACGTCCATGGGGGTAAAGGGATGGCTTTTGTGAAACGTACCAGTACGTCCTTTGGGGGTAAAAGGGTTAATAGTGCTACACTATGCCTTCGAGATGGCTTGGATAACCTCCCAAGTTTCATCATCATCTGGTTCCTCTGGAAGTTTTAGGAACCTAGGAGCTTCTACTGCTTAAGAATGTTTGCTGAAGTAAAAAAACGGATCTTTTGTATCGCAGGCATAACCAACACCAGTTAGATATTGCAAAACGATTGGAAAGTTTAGACGTCTATGATGCTAGGATTTGGCAATGGAAAGTTTAGACGTCTATGTTGCTAGGATTTGGCAATGGAAAGTTTAGACGTCTATGTTGCCAGGATTTGGCAATGGAAAGTTTAGACGTCTATATTGCTAGGATTTGGCAATGGAAAGTTTAGACGTCTTTGTTGCTAGGATTTGGCAATGGAAAGTTTAGACGTCTATGTTGCTAGGATTTGGCAATGGAAAGTTTAGACGTCTATGTTGCCAGGATTTGGCAAGAATAAAGCTTCGCAACTGAGGTTTGGAGTCTCTCCTCTGAGATTCCTTTCAAACACATTGCATCATCGCAATGCATATCACTGTATGATCTCCACATCATCGACTTCTGCTTAGGTGACATACAATTTTCAATCTTATGTTCCCTGGATACTTAGGTGAAGTATTATGATAACATTGTCTGTCTATTCTTAATACCTGTAACATGAAGAGTTAATTTGGCAAGCAGATTAACTTCCGTAAATTATGAAAAAGTTGTATGGTATTACTAGGCCTTTGGAACCTAGTCTTACAGCTTGAAAATGTATAATTATGGATGTTATGCATACTTGAAGAGCAGAGTTAAGAAACCTATGTTTTCCTCCCATCTAAAAGTTCCAAGAGAGAGTATTGCAACCAACTTCAATCCTTTTGAACTTGATTCAATAGAATGATAGGGTGTTGGAGGTATAACATTATGCCCCGAAAGTGGGAGACTACTCTTTATAGTCTCTGCGTTGGTCACACTCGGTTGTAAACCAGTTTCTAATAAATGGAGATCATCAGCCATATTGCGATGATGGTTTGGTACCCTTGATAGTGAGGCACTTGTTGACAGTATCCCCCACTTTTAGCTCCATGAGAAATAGATATCTGTTTAGGCTCGAGGTAAGGATGGCAGGTTCATCCTTGCCAAGATTCTTGGACAGGATGTGTCGTACCTTGCTAGCAGTATTTTTAGATTTATTTCAGAAGCTGGTCTTCTGAAAGCTATTTAACTTTCATGAGGACATCTTTACTTTTATTGTTTTAAATTTAATTTCCTTTTAATCTTTATTTATAACAAATATCGGCGTCAATGACCTTAGTTGTTAGGATGCCAGAAAACTCTAATCAGTCAATCAATCAATCAATCAATCAGGAAGGTAAACTACAGGGTAGAACATAATGGAGAAACTGTCTTCACTTTTAACCCTATATAGAAAGGAGCTGTTCATAAAATATTTCGGATTATGAGGAGGAGAATTACTGCTCGGCAAGTGGCTGTGTTGCTGATGCTAACCACCAGGATTCGAGAACTTACAACCGTAAGCAATAGATCATGAGACCAGAGGACTTACAGAATGTCACATCTTGACGGAGGGATTATAGATCTGCCAGGCATCATTAAATATAATCTCTGGATCCTTTCTAGCGTGCGACAGAGAAGGGTTTCTACAGAGGTCACTTCACTTCACTTCACTTCACTTCACTTCCACTCCCAGGTAGGCTTTCAGCCTGTCAGTGGAATCAGTTGTCTTCTCCACTCAATTCTGTTTTCAAAAATTCCCTCTCTTCTCAGCTGTTCAATTGTTGGCATGTTGTTCTTTGTCAAAATCTCTTCAATTCCATCCCTCCAGTGTTTACGTGGTCTACCTCTTGATCGCCTCCCACCAGGCGTCCAGTCCCATCTCTTCCTTGCAATTCTATTTCCATCCATTCTCATTAAATGTCGTACTTCGTTTCAAATCTGGAATCTCCTGGTTGACCTGGAGGAGACCGAGAGTATAGCACAGCTGAGTAAAACCACATACAATGCTAGTGAAGATCTGCTGTCAACAATACCAAAATGACTCTTATCATCTAGATCTTTTGGAAAACTTATCCTTCTCTGATACAGTGATGCTGTCCACATAGCATTTTGAATAAGATTTTTTTAAATTCTGGTCATCCTTTACACCGCATCTTCCCAGTCCTAGTAGACAGATACCGCCTTTCCCTTCGTCTACAATCCCCAGTCCTAGTAGACATATACACTCTTCCCCTTTATCTTCTAAACATAGACAGGAAACACTTGAAGAGAAATGATAAAAAAGTTTAACTTTTCCCCGCAAGAGTTATGGTTGTAACAGTGTTGCCGGCTCCATCATAAGGCTCAACACTATGCAGTATTCTAGAAGTTTTATTCCAGCTGTGACCTGATTAGGGAATGATCTTCCTAGTGAGGTAGTTTAATCGGTAGAACTTATCTAGTTCGAACTTACAGCAAATGTTTTCATGTTGGACAGGCTGACGTAAGTCTCTCTTCATAGTTTATATATGATATATTTATTTTAATGCCCTTACTGATCTTAACCCTTTTACCCCCAGGCTATTTGGAAATTTCCAACCCTTAACCCCCAAGGGGTTATTTTTTTCCCAGCACATTTTGCAGTATATTTTTTTTAAATTGCTCTAACAGCCTCAATTTTTGTCATAGAGAGGTCAAGTTGGTCTCATTCTCTTGGAAAATGCCTGAAATTTCTCAACAAATTATCAAAAATATGAAAAAATAAGTTTTTATAGCATTTTTTTGCAAGGACGTACTGGTACGTCCATGGGGGTAAAGGGATGGGTTTTGTGAAACGTACCAGTACGTCCTTTGGGGGTAAAAGGGTTAAGATATTCTATATTTTTTATTCATTACTTCTCATATGTAGTTTATTTCCGTATTTCCTTTCCACTGAATCTGTGTCTTGCATATTCTATAGCTTCCACAGGGAGGTCTTTTGAGACCAAGCAGCACCTCTGAAACTCCTTTTTCCTGTTTTATGTTAGAAAATCCTAAGTTATTATTATTATTACTTGCCAAGCTACAACCCTAGTTGGAAAAGCAGGATGCTATAAGCCCAGGGGCTCCAACGGAAAATAGTTCAGTGAGGAAAGGGAACAAGGAAAAATAAAATATTTTAAGAAGAACAACAATATTAAAATAAATATCACTTTATAAACTATAAAAACTTTAAACAAAACAAGAGGAAGAGAAATAAGATATAAGATAGAACAGTGTGCCCGAGTGTACCCTCAAGCAAGAGAACTCTAACCCAAGACAGTGGAAGACCATGGTACAGAGGCTATGGCACTACCCAAGATTAGAGTACAGTATAATGGTTTGATTTTGGAGTGTCCTCCTCCTAGAAGCGCTGCTTACCATAGCTAAAGAATCTCTTCTACCCTTACAAAGAGGAAAGTAACCACTGAACAATTACAGTGCAGTAAGAAGAATGGTTTGGTAATCTCAGAGTTGTCAGGTGTATGAGGACAGAGGTGAATATGTAAAGAATTGGCCAGACTATTCGGTGTGTGAGCGTATAGGCAAAGGGAAAATGAACCGTAACCAGAGAGAAGGATCCAATGTAGTACTATTTGGCCAGTCAAAAGACCCCACAACTCTCTAGTGATAGTATCTCAATGGCTGGCTGATGCCCTGGCCAACCTACTACCTACAGTAACTCACTTCATTTCCTTCACGGGTAAAAGAAAACAGTTTTGCTTGGAACTACAGGGTAAAACTTTCTCTAAAATCTTTTTCTCTATAAAATGGAAAATGAATTTATCAAAGGATGAAGTGAATGAATTTGATTATGAAAATGGATTAGATAATCCATGCTGTTCTTAAAATATTTTATTTTAATTCGAACAACTTCTCATATAGTTTGTTTATTTCCTTATTTCCTTTCCTCGCTGTGCTATTTTTCCCTGTTGGAGCCCTTTGGCTTAGAGCATCCTGCTTTTCCATAAAGGGTTGTAGCTTAGCTAGTAATAATAATAATAATAATAATACATACATACATATACCAAGGCCCTTCCCCCAATTTTGGGTGGTAGCCAACATCAACAAAGAAACAAAAACAAAAAGGGGACCTCTACTCTCTACGTTCCTCCAGCCTAACAAGGGACTCAACCGAGTTCAGCTGGTACTGCTAGGGTGTCACACCCCACCCTCCCACATTATCCACCACAGATGAAGCTTCATAATGCTGAGTCCCCTACTGCTGCTACCTCCACGGTCATAATAATAATAATAATAATAATAATAATAATAATAAGAAAAATCTGAAAGTTATAAGAATTTCAGCGAGTAATGCACAGCGCTGCAGACACACGAAGAGCGAGATCACTAATCACTGGTGGCTTCTCTTATAGAAAGACTTGAATGGCAGGGATAATTGTATGTGTATATAATGACTATTTGGTCATACACATCGAGGCTATCACGGGCTTCAACAATGATTAAAATATAATTGTTCCAACACGGTTACTTACCTAGAACTACCTTCTTAGGAGTTACTGGTTAACTCTACCTAACCGACCAGCTTTTTGTATAGTTTACCCTCTTCCCATTTTCTACGGGGTCAACCTCTGGCAGTGTGGTACGTGCCCTGAGGCGACCCGAGGTCGGGCAGCGTGCTAGCTCAGGTCGAATCGCCAGTAAGTTTCTGGTCGCGACGTGATCAACATCTCGCCGCGCTCTCTCTTACCTTGTGCGACCCTTTGTGTTCCCCGATCCTTTGTGCTTACCGCGTGTTGTTAATCAGTGCTGCTAAAGTTGGTTTGAGATCTCTGTATGTATGTAAGATGTAGAAGTTGTACTGACCAAATATTAATTTCAAGACATGTACATCAATGTGTCGAATAAAGGAATCCACTGTCGATGGCATTTGTGGACTATGAAAAAGCCTTTGATGATGTGCACTGGCCAATTTTGTGCAGAGTCCTGTGTTATTACGGAGTTCCTCTTGAATTTGTAAATTTGATCACGTCTGTTCATGAGCATAGTAAGTGCAAAGTTAATGTTAGTGGAGTCCTATCAAATGAATATCCAGTGAACAGTGGAGTGCTCCAAGGGAATGTGTTGTCACCTATGTTGTTTATCTTCCTCATGGAATTTGTAATGCATAAAACAGTTGGAGATGGTGGAGAAGGATTGAACTGGATTGCTAATAGGAAAAAGCTGACCTAGAGTATGCTGATGACGCTGTCCTTATTAGCAGAACACCACAGGATTTGCAATCCTCGCTTACCAGAATGCATGAAATATCTCAGGAGGTTGGTCTTAAGATAAACAGAAGAAAGACAGAGATGATGAGAATGGAATATGCATTGGAAGATGAAATATCATTGAAGGGAGAAAGGATTAATGAGGTAGAATCTTTTAAATATTTAGGAACTATGATCTCTAATACAGGGTCTTTAGAATTGGAGTTTAATGAAAGATTGAAAAAAGCAAATTAGACAATGGCTAGGCTAAATGAAATGTAGAAATCAAATTGACTGAAATTACACATAAAAATCCGAGATTTTGTAGATTTGAGAACAAAGCCTTCAGAAGAATATTGGGAGTTAATTGGCAGGAAAGGATTAGAAATGAAACTAAAAGAGAGATTACTCGAGTGTCATATGATGAATCATGGTGAGGGGCAGATGGAGATGGTTTGGTCATGCTCTTCGCACTCCCCGAGAGAGATTAGTTCACCAAACGTTTAACTGGGGCACCACAAGGCACTAGAAGAGTTGGAAGACCCAGGCCTATGTGGCTGAGGACTATGAAACGTGAAGTAGGAGAGGACGATTGGAGAAGTATTGATTTAAAAGCTCAAGATAGAGATGACTGGCAAAATCTAACCGAGACCCTTTGCGTCAACAGGCGTAGGAGATGATGATGAAGATGTAAGAGTAGCTTCCTTTGCGTCAACGGGCGTAGGAGATGATGATGATGATATAAGAGTCTGTTTAAGAGTCTAGATTGACTTATTGGGCTGTTGAATCTCCTCCCTTTTGATGAATAAATGCCAAGAGTTCTCTTTTTCAGGAATCACTTCGGAACTGGCTATCGTAGCGGCAGCCTGCACCTGATGAGGACCCTGTCCAAGTAGGTTGTAGTGAGAATGCTTTGTCTTATGAAAAAGGATAATATTTATGCAAAATCTGGGAAGATCAACACTCTTCGGGACACGGCGAGGCAACTAACGAGGAAGATTAAATTTTCTAAATATTTACATAGGTAGAAGTTAAAAGACATTAACCTTTCAAGATACTTGGCAATATTGAGGTCTAACCTTAAGTATTTACTAAATATACTACAGTATGTATTGCTTTTCATAATACAGTAGTTATGAAATTGAGTAATAACATTTTTTCAATGTTTAAAAAGATTACAGTACAGTATTTAAAATAATCCATTTATTAAACTTTCTCTGCTGATTTATATGTAACTTTTTAAATACATTGTTCATGCTCTGAAACATAGACATGGTCAGTATTAATCTTGGAAGTTTTTCACGGAATGTGCCGAAGATGAGGGGCTTGAATACACTGTAAAGAGCTTTAAGAAAATATGTCAACAGTTGTATTATAGACGTGAGTTCAATAAAGCGTAAAGAGCTTTTGAAAAATCTATCGACAGTTGTATTGTAGACCCACGTTTACCTTCAACATCTGTTCAAATACTATCGGCAGGAGACTTAACAGCTTCTTGAGTATGAGATTGTGAACGTTCTTCGGACCTAATATTCTAATATACAAAGTCCTGGATCTTCAACGAAAACTCCCAAGTGTGTAAATATACAAACAGTTATGATTGTTATGTATTTTATCTTGTTTCCACAATTTTTTCTTTTTGAGATTACATGCTGTGGTCATTTTGATAACCGGATAGTTTAAAAATATGCAAAAAAAATCATTATACATTCCAGTATTTGCTATTGTTACATTGCTGTTACTGTATCGTTTCTGTTACTGTATCGTCTTCGTAACAAGTGTGATCGCCACATATCATTAGGAAAGGGATCGAATGATAACGTAGCTTATTCAGCTATAGTTTCCAACGTGCGTAAAGGTGTGGAAAGTTCATCTTTGATTGTAAATAGGTAAAAAGTACAGATGTGTGTCACCTATTCTCCTGACAATAAAAAAACGATGTACATGTTTGGCAAATGTTGCTAGCAGATGTTTAAAAAACGTAAATGCAATAGTGTGGCTATTTGTAAAATAGTACAGTAGATATGTATAGTGAATTGCTGTACACAATCATGAAAGTACATTTTTTATTTTAATGACTTCTTCCAAATTAGAATATGACCATAATTTCACCTCATACGCTGCTATTTCACAGGTTTTGATTTCCCAAAATGCAATAATTTAATGCCATGACTTTTTTCAATTTTGTTACGGTAACGTGATGAAAATATGATCACTTTAGTACTGAAGAAATTTCAGTTTCCATCATATCTGTAAATAAAAACCTCATACGCAGCTATTTCACTGTTCATAATTTTCCAAAATAGAGTAATCTATTGCTTGGATTTTTTAATTTTACTACGGTTACATAAGAGGATAAAAATATCAGTTTTGTATTAACCTTTTCACCCCCCAAGCTATTTGGAACTTTCCAACCCTTAACCCCCAGGTGTTTTTTTTTTCAAGCGCATTTTGCAATATATTTTTTTCAAATTGCTCTAACAGCCTTAATTTCTGTCATAGAGAGGTCAGGTTGGTCTCATTCTTTTGGAAAATGCCTGAAGTTTCTCATAAAGTTATTAAAAATATGCAAAAAAATTAGCAGTTTTTTGCAAGGACGTACCGGTACGTTCATGGCGGTAATGGGGTGAGTTTTGTGAAACGTACCAGTACGTCCATTGGGGGTAAAAGGGTTAAGAAATTTCAGTTTCCATTATATCTCTAAATAAAAATCTTGATATTGTTACAATGCACGTTATATAGTTACATTAAAATGTGCGTGTAATGCGAGACGATAAGAAATGTAGTACAGTTTTTTGGCTAATTAGTACGTGCAAGTAATGTTCAGGTACTCTATAGTATTAGAGCTGCATAGTTTAAGTGTCGGCTTAGCGTCCTACTTACTGGAAAGTGTCCGAGACATTAAGCGATACACACCTGTTACTTACAAGCTCGGAAGTATTATCTGAATGCTCAAGAAGAAATTTGGAAACTTGGACATCGGTGCTATTATAGTATGCTATCTACCGGCGATTTTGCTATCTACCACCCCTCTCTGACTATAATATGATACCTATCATCAGTCCCTAAGAATAAGGTCTACTTGCTAATCCGCCTCTAATAAGGAGGACCACTACTGACTTGATAACCTAACCTAACTCAACCCGACCCAACCTAACCTGCAAACTGCTTATAATTATGCATCCATGTTGTCCTTCCAATAACTATTATTAAACTACCATTGAAGTGCAATGAGGATAACATACTTGTGGTACGTAATCTGTTTGATAATCATCATCAAACAGGAGGATTAACATTGACGGTAGATGACATACTTTGTGGTAGATACCATACTATAGTAGACATTCGACGGTAGATAGCATACTATAATAGCACCTGGACATCAATGCTAGATTATGTTTATAAAACTTATTTCAGTTGCAAAATATTTTTTTCCAATGGAACTAAATTTTGTTTTTGAACTTAGTACTTTAGAATTAGGTTATTAATAAGGGATACTCACCATTAAATACTTGTGATATTTTCTATATAGTTGGAGATATCAGTCTGTGATAAATTTTGGATGCCTGAAAATAATTAACATACAGTATATGAGTCTTTCAGTCGAGAAACATGCCAAGCGCCATTTTTAAAAAGTGTCAGAAATCGCGATTGAAAATTGCCAATTTTCAACCCAAAAAACTGTGCATCGTATTGAAAATATTTTAGGTTAACTGTGTTCTGCATAAAATTTGCTACTAGTTATAACAAATATGAAACTCCTAGCTATTATATTTACCGTGTAATTCGCGATTGAAAATTGGCAATTTTCAATCTTGATTTCTGACACTTTTTAAAAATGGCGCTTGGCATGTTTCTCGACTGAAAGACTCATATATATTTGGTTCTATTAGTTAACCCTTTTACCCCCAGGCTATTTGGAACTTTCCAACCCTTAACCCCCAGGCGTTTTCTTTTTCAAACACATTTTGCTATATATTTTTTAAATTGCTCTAACAGCCTTAATTTTTTTCATAGAGAGGTAAGGTTGGTCTCATTCTTTTGGAAAATGCCTGAAATTTCTCACAAAATTATAAAAAATATGAAAAAAAATGTGAATAACAGTTTTTTGAAACGACGTACCGGTACGTCCATGGGGGTAAAGGGATGAGTTTTGTAAAACGTACCAGTACGTCCATTGGGGGCAAAAGGGTTATTATGTGCTGCATTATACTTGTTAAAAACATTGTTTCATATATGTGACTAATTTCTTTCTTTTTAATGTCGTATTTGGGTATCGCCAAAAGGTTCTTTTCGAACTCGCATCCGTACGAAGGCGGAAACCAAACCGTAGGTAAACCAAAGTTCGGTTTATATCTAGCAATATCGAGAGGCAGTGGTTAAACCTGTATACAGTACAGATATTCCAACAAATGATTTTTTAAGTTTTATACAATGCTTTAAGAATAAAATATATATGTTAACTGTAAGATATTAAGTATATCATGTTTCGTGAGACCGACAAGAAATCTGTTTGTTTTCATTTTGTATACAAAACAATAATCATGGAAGAATTTGAAGCTAGTGTATGTTTAGTAAAAGTGATGTGCAGTAGTTAATTAAATGATTAAGAAATTTACTCTCATTAATTAAAAAGTCCTTCTCTTCATTGCTGAGTCAAGCAGTTACACAAAATCAAAATATTAGTTTTCATAACATATTCATTATAGTTAACGTTGATCTATCTAAGAATGCCTCTTAATTTTCAACGCAAATTGTTTATATCGAAGTTTTATATTTCAAGATCTATCTGTAATAAAAATACAGCCGTTTAGTAAAGGGATTTTGATGGAGGAAAAATCTATTTCTGGGCTCGACCTGTGTTGCTCCGTGAAATGCTCCTTAAAGCACCATTTCTAAGGTATAAATACTTCTAAATATACCAGAGAAAAAAGTTAAATGGAATGCCAGGAATAAACCCAGCTCGCTCACTCTAACAGTGTCGGTATAGTAACTGGGGTGTGTTAGAACCACGACCAGAGGTCCCTCGGTTGGTATAGTAACTGGGGCGTGCTAGAGCCACGACCAGAGGTCCCTCGGTCGGTACAGTAACTGGGGCGTGTTAGAACCCCGACCAGAGGTCCCTCGGTCGGTACAGTAACTGGGGCGTGTTAGAACCCCGACCAGAGGTCCCTCGGTCGGTACAGTAACTGGGGCGTGTTAGAACCCCGACCAGAGGTCCCTCGGTCGGTACAGTAACTGGGGCGTGTTAGAACCCCGACCAGAGGTCCCTCGGTCGGTACAGTAACTGGGGCGTGCTAGAACCCCGACCAGAGGTCCCTCGGTCGGTACAGTAACTGGGGCGTGCTAGAACCCCGACCAGAGGTCCCTCGGTCGGTACAGTAACTGGGGCGTGCTAGAACCCCGACCAGAGGTCCCTCGGTCGGTACAGTAACTGGGGCGTGCTAGAACCCCGACCAGAGGTCCCTCGGTCGGTATAGTAACTGGGGCGTGCTAGAACCACGCCCCGGAGGTCCCTCGGTCGGTACAGTAACTGGGGCGTGTTAGAACCCTGACCAGAGGTCCCTCGGTCGGTACAGTAACTGGGGCGTGTTAGAACCCTGACCAGAGGTCCCTCGGTCGGTACAGTAACTGGGGCGTGTTAGAACCACGACCAGAGATCCCTCGGTCGGTATAGTAACTGGGGCGTGCTAGAACCACGCCCCGGAGGTCCCTCGGTCGGTACAGTAACTGGGGCGTGTTAGAACCACGACCAGAGATCCCTCGGTCGGTATAGTAAATGGGGCGTGTTAGAACCACGACCAGAAGTCCCTCACCAATTAGTCCTCTCCTTCCTCAATATCCCCCGACAATACGAGGTGCCGTTCTACATCCGACTACTGCCCTCTACTACGACTCCCCTCCCCCCACCCCTACCACTTCCCACGCTTCTTCCCCCAATCCTACTAGCACCCCAGGCTTGGACCAGCCTAGGGTGAGGGAAAAAAAGGGGGGTGGAAAACTAATTTCATTCAAGAATGAATTCCAATAATGAAAAATACTAAATGTATTTTTTCCATCATGAATAATGATGAAAATAAACTTTTTCAAATCCCTCAGAAATTAAAAACTTATCAAGGTATTGTATGCAATAATATAGTTATAAATTTTATCACTGATTATTAAAAGAAATTTAGAAATAATTATCATAATTAGAGGAAATTAAGTTAAATTTCAACTTCATTTTACCTGTGCTGTGATGAGGAGTTGATAGTGGATGAAGAGAGTGAAGATATTTTCACCACACTTAAACACTTCATTACTACTCTCTGTTATTGTTCATTGCATATTTTTGAACAGATCAGGAAGCAACTATTTTGAATTTTTTTGCAAATGGGAGCTTCAGGAACATACTTTTTATAACCCATTCATATTTCACTATTACTCCATCTTTTACATATAATATCTATTGGAGTTCCAAACTATTTTCCCCGTTGTTTTGACTTTTATCACTTCTTAGGACTCGGGGATACATATCTGCTATGGAAATATATACAAATATATAATTTTAAGGGACCACTGAGCAAGAACTATAATGGGGCCAAGATACTTGGTTTGAGTTACGACTGGAGAAAGCGTCCGCAAGTGCTCCCCAACTCGTGTAAGTTCTTGCAATTTTGTCGAATACCGAGACGACATTTTCTCGGCAAAGAGCTAAAAATTTGGATGAATAAACTAAAATTGATACATTGTCTGCTCTCATCCATGAAATTGAATCCCTAAAAAATGGACATTTGCAATGCAAAACCGATTTAGCAAACGGGGTGTGGTACAGCGTCCCTCGCTAGAAGAAGAATTGAAGTGCTTTGCAATCACTTAAACCCTAACTGCATTGCTTCAATGCATTTTGATTATATATTCTCTGCAGTTGTTACTTATATTTTTTTTCCCAATTTATAACTTGAAAAAATCACTGAGGTTCAAAGAACTAAGTAACCTGTTGACTACTATTCGGATCAGGCAAAACGGCAGAAAAGTATAGACGTCGACGTTGTCCCATGGACGTTGAAAGGCATCCTTTAGTGATGCTGTCTGATCGGCAGTTTCCTGTAGAGTCTTGTCGCAAGAATGTTTTTACTGTTTATGCCAAAAAATTCTTCACCGCTTGAGAATGAAGGGACCGCTCTGCACTGACCGTTCATTCGTTCAGATTTTCGGCATTTACAGCTGAGCGAGGGCTCTTGACAAGATGCCGTAGCCCCCAAACACCTGCACTGACCAGTTGGGTCTATAACTGTTGGGAGACAAAGGGTCTTTACTTGGTTTTAACAATGCTACTACTATGGCTCTTCTCCATATCTTTGGTTTGCCCCAAGTGACTGAGCTTGTCAGTGATTACATACTTCCTACCTGGAATGAATCTTGTAGACAGTTCCACTACATTGCTAAGTGTTCATGTGTGAGCCTGCTCGGCTAACTTGCAAAGGTGCTAGGTGCTGTGAAATGGTACCTCCTTGTATGTTGATATATGCCACTACCGTAGTGTTGTCACTCATCGAAGCTAGCGAGTTGCCTATAAGATCTATTAGCGCCTCAGTGGCGTGGTCGATATGGTGTTTGCGTCCCACCTCGATGGTCGCATTATTCGATTCTCGGCCATTCCATTGAGGAGTGAGAGATGTGTATTTCTGGTGATGGAAGTTCACTCTTGACGTGGTTCGGAAGTCACGTAAAGCCGTTGGTCCCGTTGCTGAATAACCACTGGTCCCATGCAACGTAAAAACACCATACAAACTATAAGAAATATTGGAATGATTGCAGTGCCAGGAGTGCTGCCTTCAGTCCCTGTAGGTTGATGTGCAGGCTCCTCTCTTCTTCAAACATCCTGCGGCAATCTGATTTCTCAGGTGTGCTCCCCAGCCTTCCTTTGATGCATCCGTAAACAGAAGCACTTCCGGGTGAGTTTATTCTAAAGCTAAAAGCTAAGTAATAGCCTTTCACTGCAAAGACTGAGTGGAGCTTCCTCAGCAAAGGAAGATGAGGGGAACCATTCTACTATATCACTAGCAGAAAAAGCATATTTTTACGGTACTTAGAGAAGGAGCATCAGCAAATCCGGATGCCACCCAGGTAACCTGAAACTGAAATTGTCCATAGACTGTTAATGATTGAAGACATTAAGGCTTTCAAGAGAAAACTGACTTTCTTACTTCATGAGTCTTATAATAGTGACGATTTAACAGTAAATGAACAATACGTGATCTGAAACGTTAAATGTTCTGAACAATACAGGTAAAATGACAGAGGAGGTCCTGTAGAGAGTGGGGTTCCACTGCTGTATAGGACCGGAAAAGCAGCCGTCAAAGTAGAAAATAAAGTAATCGGTAAATCAGGTAACTGGTGTGTTGCAAGGTGACCTTAATACTGCTGATGTCCCTGGAATGGGAAAGCAGCTTACTGGAAGATGTTAAAGAACTGGAAAGCAGTATATTGGAAGGTTTAGATTAACTAGGAGGCAAACGAGTTCTTTGACAGCGATATCCAAAGTATAAGAAGCCTTTCCAAAAGTGAAGAGTCACTGATCCAACTCTGTCCCCTTGGTGAATGAGCATGTCTGGTAATACATTTCTCTTATTGGAACTGATCTTGCCATATACCTCTATCACACTGAAGGCTGCCCAGATTGCGTACCTGTTTTCCGAATCGCAAAGGAGCTGTGAAACAGTATGCTTGTACAAGTAAGTGTAGTTCTTCTGCAACAATACTTGGTGACTTATTAAACCCCGACTTCCAATAAGTTGAAAAGCAGGTGTTTTACTCCTGTGAACCATTTCCCTGAGGTGTTCATGTTCCTTGGATTCACCATGAATGGCAGCATCCCTAGAGGTGGGGTTAGAGTAGAACTCCCCCGGAGGGGATATCGTAAACCAAACTCCAAGCCCGGCCATCCAGTGTTTCCTATTCTACTGAAACAAGACTGAAGGGAAATTGCTGGCTGCTTAGCAGCAATGCTTCCAACAATACAAAAGCAATCGTTGGTGTAGGAGCCCACGTAAATAGAGTTCTCTCAAGATGAGGGAAGTTGTAATCGTCCAGTCTGAAGTTTTTGGTCTTGCGAGAGAGGTTGTGCTGCTTCTCTCCGTTTGCTGAAACAAATAGTATCAGCATGATCCTCTTTTTCTGCAAGGATATGCAGTTGGTTACCTACTGAACATGATTCTCAGATTGTGGCAAAATATCAACTGTCTTGGTCCTGGAGGAAGACAGGACAACTTGATTGCCCAGAAATCCCCGAGAGGTGAATCTTGATCTTGTAGGTACCAAAAGGGTGAGCGTGAATCCTTGATGCGATAGACACTGAAGCTTTGAATTGAAAATCAGACCCTAGAGGGCGAGGAGATAATTCTGTTAGCCGAAGGATCCATATATAGGCTTATGTTTCCTTCAGGTTCACTAAGTTCAAGAAGCCTTCTTCCTGATGGAAGATCGTGCAGTACTTGCAGCCTTCCTTTCAAATGGGAAGATCACTAAAGTTGACAGTAAAGACCTGGAGAACTGTCTGGAAAAACTTCAATCGCGTTCCTCCTCATGGTAAGGTGACTATAGTGCCAAAGAGGTCTATGACCGTAGATTGGGTGTCTCCGGAGAACTAATTAAGTCACTATCGCATTCGTTCCACCTCAGAGAAAAATATATAATGTATACTGAGATGTAGCAAGGCTCTCTCTTTCTCTCTCTCTCTCTCTCTGTTAACATGCAGGCACTTTCCCGTAGATTAGGTGTCTTTGGAGAAGAACTAATCAGGTCACTATCACATTCATTCCACCTCAGGTCGAACAGGAAGCTGTTCGGCTGATCCTGGAAAAGGCCGAGAACAATGTGCTTTGTGATCAAGTCTTACATCAGATTGCTATTGTCAGCATTGTAATTGCCCCATTGATGAACAGCGGTGTTGGAGTTATAGAAACGTTTCGGGAACGTCCCGAGACAGGAGAGGGATTATGGCAGCTGCCTACATCCTGACTCATAGTGCTTGGTCTTGTACATAACCTAACCCTGGGCTGAGCTTTGGTACAGTGGTACTCCTCCCACAAAACTGCGCACAGGGATCGGTCAATGTCTCGTGAGACTTGGCTCTCTTGGTTGTCCTGTGCCTCGGTGACTTCTTCCTCCAGTTCAGGCAGGACTTTTCCTTCTTGGGAGATGGAGAAGTCAACCGTCCAAGACGGCGAAAAACTGGCAGTCCCCTTTATTCCTAACGGTAGTGCGCGATATCGGTCAGAGGTGGTAGTAGTAGTAGATACTCTCCCGGTGTGTACCGTCCCTCCCGTGTATACACAGGAAGAGATTGGCCACGGGTGTTCTTGTCACTTGGCTCAGTGAAGTATATACGTTCCCAATACGTACCATCTCACCCATGTGTGCAAGGGGAGAGATCTGTCAGGTTAGGGGCATTCTTGTCAATCAACTGGGTGAGAGGAGAAGACTGATCCCATAGTGACTTGTCACACCAAGGCTGCTCGAACAGCGACAGAGTAGTTAAGTGTTTTGGTTAATCTGGAATATGCAACGTGTACCTTTAGCGCATGGAAATCGTGTCCGTGGTGATCGTGCTCGTAAGCTCGTGCACCTGTATGATTGTAAACATTGATAATTGATCTTGTGAACCATAGTGAGCATGGATGATTTGTCCATGTGGTTGATCATACTTGTGGACGATTGTGTGCATGGATGATCATGTTCGTGAAGCTCACGCGGATGGAGCTTATGCTTATGCGTGACAGGTAATACAGTCAGAGAAGGTACACAGAAACCTTGTGTGTACATATGAAAAGTTTTACTGTCAGAAACTGTATACATGGAGATATTATTTGTTTGTATCAAACAGTACGGTCAGTGACCTTACGTCCTGAATCGTGTACGTGTCGATTGCTTGCACATGTATGCATGAAAGACAGTATGTAGAGCTTGTGCATATAGGGGTCTGGAACACGGAGACCATGCGCATGAAATTCTATTGTACGTAGAATCCTGATGCGTGTACACGTCGAGTTGTTGCACACGTGTGAGCCAGTACAGTAAAAGACCGTACGTAAAGACTGGGTGCTTGGAGGTCAGGAATAAATAGATCATGCATGCGGAAATTTTTTGACCTTGGAAGCTTAATGCATGTATGGATCAAGTCCTTACAAGCGTATGCGCGAGGAGCAGTACGGTAAAAGACCATACGTAAACCTGTGCGCGTGGAAGGTAGTACGTTCCAAAACACTGCACGTGGAAGGGAGTGCGTTCCAAAACTCTGCACGTGGAAGGTAGTGCGTTCCAAAACACTGCACGTGGAAGGTAGTGCGTTCCAAAACACTGCACGTGGAAGGTAGTGCGTTCCAAAACACTGCACGTGGAAGGTAGTGCGTTCCAAAACACTGCACGTGGAAGGTAGTACAGTACGTTCCAAAACACTGCACGTGGAAGGTAGTACAGTACGTTCCAAAACACTGCACGTGGAAGGTAGTACATTCCAAAACACTGCACGTGAAAGGTAGTAAGTTCCAAAACACTGCACGTGGAAGGTAGTACGTTCCAAAACACTGCACGTGGAAGGTAGTACGTTCCAAAACACTGCACGTGGAAGGTAGTACGTTCCAAAACACTGCACGTGGAAGGTAGTACAGTACGTTCCAAAACACTGCACGTGGAAGGTAGTACGTTCCAAAACACTGCGCGTGGAAGGTAGTACAGTACGTTCCAAAACACTGCGCGTGGAAGGTAGTACAGTACGTTCCAAAACACTGCGCGTGGAAGGTAGTACAGTACGTTCCAAAACACTGCGCGTGGAAGGTAGTACGTTCCAAAACACTGCGCGTGGAAGGTAGTGCGTTCCAAAACACTGCACGTGGAAGGTAGTACGTTCCAAAACACTGCGCGTGGAAGGTAGTACGTTCCAAAACACTGCACGTGGAAGGTAGTACGTTCCAAAACACTGCACGTGGAAGGTAGTACGTTCCAAAACACTGCGCGTGGAAGGTAGTACGTTCCAAAACACTGCGCGTGGAAGGTAGTACGTTCCAAAACACTGCGCGTGGAAGGTAGTACAGTACGTTCCAAAACACTGCGCGTGGAAGGTAGTACGTTCCAAAACACTGCACGTGGAAGGTAGTACGTTCCAAAACACTGCGCGTGGAAGGTAGTGCGTTCCAAAACACTGCGCGTGGAAGGTAGTGCGTTCCAAAACACTGCACGTGGAAGGTAGTACGTTCCAAAACACTGCACGTGGAAGGTAGTACGTTCCAAAACACTGCACGTGGAAGGTAGTACGTTCCAAAACACTGCACCTGGAAGGTAGTATAGTACGTTCCAAAACACTGCGCGTGGAAGGTAGTGCGTTCCAAAACACTGCACGTGGAAGGTAGTACGTTCCAAAACACTGCGCGTGGAAGGTAGTGCGTTCCAAAACACTGCACGTGGAAGGTAGTACGTTCCAAAACACTGCGCGTGGAAGGTAGTACGTTCCAAAACACTGCGCGTGGAAGGTAGTGCGTTCCAAAACACTGCACGTGGAAGGTAGTACGTTCCAAAACACTGCACGTGGAAGGTAGTACGTTCCAAAACACTGCACGTGGAAGGTAGTACAGTACGTTCCAAAACACTGCGCGTGGAAGGTAGTACGTTCCAAAACACTGCGCGTGGAAGGTAGTGCGTTCCAAAACACTGCACGTGGAAGGTAGTACGTTCCAAAACACTGCACGTGGAAGGTAGTACGTTCCAAAACACTGCACGTGGAAGGTAGTACAGTACGTTCCAAAACACTGCGCGTGGAAGGTAGTACAGTACGTTCCAAAACACTGCACGTGGAAGGTAGTACAGTACGTTCCAAAACACTGCACGTGGAAGGTAGTACATTCCAAAACACTGCACGTGAAAGGTAGTAAGTTCCAAAACACTGCACGTGGAAGGTAGTACGTTCCAAAACACTGCACGTGGAAGGTAGTACGTTCCAAAACACTGCACGTGGAAGGTAGTACGTTCCAAAACACTGCACGTGGAAGGTAGTACAGTACGTTCCAAAACACTGCACGTGGAAGGTAGTACGTTCCAAAACACTGCACGTGGAAGGTAGTACAGTACGTTCCAAAACACTGCGCGTGGAAGGTAGTACAGTACGTTCCAAAACACTGCGCGTGGAAGGTAGTACAGTACGTTCCAAAACACTGCGCGTGGAAGGTAGTGCGTTCCAAAACACTGCACGTGGAAGGTAGTGCGTTCCAAAACACTGCGCGTGGAAGGTAGTGCGTTCCAAAACACTGCACGTGGAAGGTAGTACGTTCCAAAACACTGCACGTGGAAGGTAGTACATTCCAAAACACTGCACGTGGAAGGTAGTACAGTACGTTCCAAAACACTGCATGGGAAGGTAGTACAGTACGTTCCAAAACACTGCGCGTGGAAGGTAGTGCGTTCCAAAACACTGCGCGTGGAAGGTAGTGCGTTCCAAAACACTGCGCGTGGAAGGTAGTGCGTTCCAAAACACTGCGCGTGGAAGGTAGTGCGTTCCAAAACACTGCGCGTGGAAGGTAGTGCGTTCCAAAACACTGCGCGTGGAAGGTAGTGCGTTCCAAAACACTGCACGTGGAAGGTAGTACGTTCCAAAACACTGCACGTGGAAGGTAGTACGTTCCAAAACACTGCACGTGGAAGGTAGTACGTTCCAAAACACTGCACGTGGAAGGTAGTACAGTACGTTCCAAAACACTGCACGTGGAAGGTAGTACGTTCCAAAACACTGCACGTGGAAGGTAGTACAGTACGTTCCAAAACACTGCACGTGGAAGGTAGTACAGTACGTTCCAAAACACTGCACGTGGAAGGTAGTACAGTACGTTCCAAAACACTGCACGTGGAAGGTAGTACGTTCCAAAACACTGCACGTGGAAGGTAGTACGTTCCAAAACACTGCACGTGGAAGGTAGTACGTTCCAAAACACTGCACGTGGAAGGTAGTGCGTTCCAAAACACTGCACGTGGAAGGTAGTACGTTCCAAAACACTGCACGTGGAAGGTAGTACGTTCCAAAACACTGCACGTGGAAGGTAGTGCGTTCCAAAACACTGCACGTGGAAGGTAGTACAGTACGTTCCAAAACACTGCACGTGAAAGGTAGTGCGTTCCAAAACACTGCACGTGGAAGGTAGTACGTTCCAAAACACTGCACGTGGAAGGTAGTACGTTCCAAAACACTGCACGTGGAAGGTAGTACAGTACGTTCCAAAACACTGCACGTGGAAGGTAGTACAGTACGTTCCAAAACACTGCACGTGGAAGGTAGTACGTTCCAAAACACTGCACGTGGAAGGTAGTACAGTACGTTCCAAAACACTGCACGTGGAAGGTAGTGCGTTCCAAAACACTGCACATGGAAGGTATTGCGTTCCAAAACACTGCACGTGGAAGGTAGTACGTTCCAAAACACTGCACGTGGAAGGTAGTGCGTTCCAAAACACTGCACGTGGAAGGTAGTACAGTACGTTCCAAAACACTGCACGTGGAAGGTAGTACAGTACGTTCCAAAACACTGCACGTGGAAGGTAGTGCGTTCCAAAACACTGCACGTGGAAGGTAGTACGTTCCAAAACACTGCACGTGGAAGGTAGTACGTTCCAAAACACTGCACGTGGAAGGTAGTGCGTTCCAAAACACTGCACGTGGAAGGTAGTACAGTACGTTCCAAAACACTGCACGTGGAAGGTAGTACAGTACGTTCCAAAACACTGCACGTGGAAGGTAGTGCGTTCCAAAACACTGCACGTGGAAGGTAGTACGTTCCAAAACACTGCACCTGGAAGGTAGTATAGTACGTTCCAAAACACTGCACGTGGAAGGTAGTGCGTTCCAAAACACTGCACGTGGAAGGTAGTACGTTCCAAAACACTGCACGTGGAAGGTAGTACGTTCCAAAACACTGCACGTGGAAGGTAGTACAGTACGTTCCAAAACACTGCACGTGAAAGGTAGTGCGTTCCAAAACACTGCACGTGGAAGGTAGTACAGTACGTTCCAAAACACTGCACGTGGAAGGTAGTACGTTCCAAAACACTGCACGTGGAAGGTAGTACAGTACGTTCCAAAACACTGCACGTGGAAGGTAGTGCGTTCCAAAACACTGCACATGGAAGGTATTGCGTTCCAAAACACTGCACGTGGAAGGTAGTACGTTCCAAAACACTGCACGTGGAAGGTAGTGCGTTCCAAAACACTGCACGTGGAAGGTAGTACGTTCCAAAACACTGCACGTGGAAGGTAGTACAGTACGTTCCAAAACACTGCACGTGGAAGGTAGTGCGTTCCAAAACACTGCGCGTGGAAGGTAGTGCGTTCCAAAACACTGCGCGGGGAAGGTAGTACAGTACGTTCCAAAACACTGCGCGGGGAAGGTAGTGCGTTCCAAAACACTGCGCGGGGAAGGTAGTGCGTTCCAAAACACTGCGCGGGGAAGGTAGTGCATTCCAAAACACTGCGCGTGGAAGGTAGTACGTTCCAAAACACTGCGCGGGGAAGGTAGTGCGTTCCAAAGCACTGCGCGTGGAAGGTAGTGCGTTCCAAAGCACTGCGCGGGGAAGGTAGTGCGTTCCAAAACACTGCACGTGGAGTGCATACGTGTGGACTTCCGATATACGGGGGCTCCCTGTATGTGTGGATTCTCCCTCTGCAAAGAGAGTGATAGTCCAGTAGGGGTAAGAGAAACAGTAGAGGTTTTACATATGTAATGACGTCTTCTACTCTTTCTTCAGAAGTTGGCAAGAAGACTTAGCGAAGATGAGGCTAGAGAGAAGGGGGGGGGGGTACTCTTCAGAAGTTGGCACGAAGACTTAGCGAAGATAAGGCTAGAGAGAAGGGGGGTACTCTTCAGAAGTTGGCAAGAAGACTTAGTGAAGAAAAGGCTAGAGAGAAGGGGGGTACTCTTCAGAAGTTGGCAAGAAGACTTAGCGAAGATGAGGCTAGAGAGAAGGGGGGTACTCTTCAGAAGTTGGCAAGAAGACTTAGCGAGGATAAGGCTAGAGAGAAGGGGGGTACTCTTCAGAAGTTGGCAAGAAGACTTAGCGAAGAAAAGGCTAGAGAGAAGTGGGTGATCTCGAAGTTCATCTCCTCTGGAGTTGTGCAGGCCGATGATGATGACGCTCTCATAGAGAAGAGGTCACAACAGCATTTTTATTATTATAATTACTTGCTAAGCTACAACCCTAGTTGGAAAAGCAGAATGCTATAAGTCCAATGGCTCCAACAAGGAAAATAACCAAGTGAGGAAAGGAAATAAGTTAACTAAAAGAGAAGTAATTAACAATTAAAATAAAATAGATTTAAGAAGAGTAACAACATTAAACTAAATCTTTCATATAGAATTATAACTTTACAAAAACAAGAAGAAAAATAAGACAGAATACTTTGCCCGAGTGTACCCTCAAGCAAGAGTACTCTACCCGAAGACAGTGAAAGACCATGGTACAGAGGCTATAGCACTACCCAAGGCTAGAGAACAATGGTTTGATTTTAGAGTGTCCTTCTCCTAGAAGAGCTGCTTACCATAGCTTAAGAGCCTCTTCTACCCTTAACACCCTTACCAAGAGGAAAGTAGCCACTAAACAATTACAGTGCAGTAGTTAACCCCTTGAGCGAGGAAGAATTGCTCGGTAATCTCGGAGTTGCTAGGTGTATGAGGACAGAGGAGAATATGTAAAGAATAGGCCAGACTATTCGGTTCATGTATAGGCAAAAGGAAATTGAGTCGTAAACAGAGAGAAGGATCCAATGTAATACTGTCTAGCCAGTCAAGGGACTCGATAACTCTCTAGCGGTAGTATCTCAACGGTTGGCTGGTGCCCTGGTCAACCTAGTACAATGAGAGGTGATATGTTTTTAGTCCTACCGAGATCAAAAACCACTGAAGAAGATGGGCGATGCCCCCACCTCCCGAGAAAATATTAGTAGCCTATTTGAAATGTCGCTACCTGGCAATTTGCTAGACAGGAGTTTAAGACTTGCTCAAGATCAATAGTTTTTTGTAGTGTCTGGAACCTCACCTTCCTTCTGTGCTAAAGACAGGGGTGTTTTGGGGCAAGCATATAGTTCTACGTGCTCAGTCATCAGCAGCCATTGCCTGGCCCTCCCCTGGTCCTAGCTTGGGTGGAAAATGGGCTTGATAACTGATCATATGTATATATGGTCAGTCTCTATGGCATTGTCACTGTCCAATGTCTCGACCATTCATGTGCGACCTTTAAACCATAAATTTTATACTTCTTCAGCCAGGTCACCAAGTGCGGGTTCTGAATCAAACCTCCAACCTCTGGGGTCGGACGGATGTTTAAAGGTTACTCGTGAATAGCAGAGGAAAGGGACAGTGACAGAACCCTAGCAAGACTATACTCTAGAGTCTGACCATATACAAGCCCCCCTTTCCTCCCAAGATAGGACCAGGGAGGACCAGACAATAGCTGATGACTCCTCGGCAGGTAGACGAATATGCTCCCCCGAAACCCAATCCTTTGCTCACAAGGACGGTGAGGCTGCAGACACTACAATTAACTATCAAGTTTGAGCGGGTCTCCAACCCCCGTCCAATAGATCTCCAGGCAGAGATATTTATAATTAGCTACCACAACCCAAAATGTTATTGATTTATAACAAAATTATATTCACATGGAATCCCTGTGCCCTGTAGGACCTAGGAAGATCCGTTTGTCGTATACATTCTTTGGTATTTACAGTATCACATATATACATATATATATATATATATATATATATATATATATATATATATATAAATATATATATATATATATATATATATATATATATATATATATATATATATATATATATATATATATACTGTATATATATATATATATATATATATATATATATATATATATATATATATATATATCCTCCTACAACTATTTATGCCTCGGATAGATTATGCCAGTCTTCCTTATCTTGAACTTATAAATCGACATATCTCCACTCACCATCTACTTCACGTTTCACATTCCTCAGCCATACAGGCCTGGGTCTTCCAACTCTTCTAAGTGCCCTTACAAAAGAAAAATCAGCTCACACACTTACATAAGTTTAAATTTATAAATTAACCATTAAACCTATCATTTTCCTTGCGTAGACGGTACCAGCTTGAATTTATAATCAAGCTAGTAAACCAGTATTTTCTCCTGGCAAATGCTAAATACAATAGTTACCCCAATTATTTATGAAATACCCGTTTTCATTTAATTGTAAATTCCCGTTTTCTCTCATATTTTACATTCGTTAATGCATAATGTTTTAGAATGAATTATTTATTAACATATTTATTCATATTTTAAAAGCCCAAATTATTATTTAATTTAAATAGTTACTTGAGATGTTTTGAGACCTTTTTATATATACAAATAGGCCTATTTATATTTAGGTTACACACTTGAATAGAAATAGAAATGTGTAGTTTTATATATATATATATATATATATATATATATATATATATATATATATATATATATATATATATATATATATATATATATATGTATGTATGTATATATATACACACACAGTATATATCCCTCTCTGAGTCGGGATACCTTAACGTGTTGAAAGGGTTTGTATATCACCATGATCAGCAAAGCTGTCTTAATCAAGGCCACCCATACAAGGTTAGTTTTCTATGAGCGATTAGACAAAAATCTCCCACCATCACCAATGCCTACTGGCCGATGTAGTGATGAAAAGTGGCCAAACTCCAGACATGAATTGACATGTCTGAGGCCTTTGTCCTGCAGTGGACTATTAATGGTTGTATTTATTGTTGATTGATGTTTATATAGTATATATATATATATATATATATATATATATATATATATATATATATATATATATCACCATTAGTCTGTTGCCATTAACTGGGGGTTGGCTCAAGAGAAAGAGATATCACTTTCCTCTCCTGCGTAATGATCTGTCTGCCACGTATCGCATACGTCCGTCAGATAAAGACGATAAACAGGGATAGTATACATGTCTCGGAACTACTGTAGTTCACTAGCTTGAGCGTACAGTCAGGCACACTATTCTATCTTATTTATCTTCCTCTGTTTTGTTCAGTTTTTATAGTTTATACATAAAAGATATTTAATGTTATTACTGTTCTTGAAATATCGTATTCTAATTGTACATTACTTCTCTTGTAGTTTATTTATTTCCTTTCCTCATTGGGCTATTTTCCCCGTTGGAGTGGTCATACAGCATCTTTCATCTCCAACTAGGGTTGTAGCTTAGCTAGTAATAATCATAGTCACTCTCCAATACACTTATCCAATCGCAAAATCTTTCGATTTCTCTCTGCAACTTACCGTCTTCTGCGGACTCGGCACCACACTCCGCGACCGGAATAGTATTGCCTCTAAATCATTCTTCTCTTCACTTTATATCAGAAAACACAAAAGGATAATAACAGCCCATTGAGAATTGTTTGTCTCTTTAATAACCAATGTTTGCAAAGAGAAAAAAAATATATATGTAGATTTTTCGTGTTTCAACAAAGCATTCTATTGGTATCACTTCACGAAACAATTGGTTTAGGGCTTGTGCGAGCCAGCGACTCTTTGCTTGTTTAAATACATCGTACTTTGATGTACGCGGGGAAAAATTTACATTTGACATCAAAATGCATATTGAAACTCAAGATCACCACCTCTTACCAAATAAACTGGCTTACGCTTTACTGAGAACTTGTGAAACTTATTGGAACCCTATGAACATTTGAACTTTTGCTTAGGCCTAGTGGTTAAGTAACGGTTGGGTTTTTAGGTTGTCCAGGTTTAGAGGTCAAGTTCCGGTAGGGTTTTTTTAGGTTATCCGTAGGTAAGGGAGAGTCTCAGCTATCGCGAAATTGGCGAGCGAACCTGGCTTGGGGTATTAGAGGAAGTCGCATTCACTAAGATAACCCTTTGACGTAATTTACTTCTGGCAATTACCAGTTTGATCTCATTCTTTTATCATTTACATATGTGAAAACATTACAAAACATGTAATTTTATATATCACTGGTTAAGATATTCATTCATCTATACGATAAAAACTGTTAAGTCCTAGTTTTGTTGCTAAGATGAGTCGAGTAAAATGTCCGAATAAACAGGTCTGGGGTTTGAGAGCTAAATCATTTGGTGAAGGGTTGGCACTCAAAGGCTTAAGTTTGTTTGTATTGTTCCTAATTCCTAGTTCTTGACTTGAGGGCAAACAATCTGGCATATGCTTCACAGAGAAAAAAGTATTTTACTCTGGTATATAAGTCCGGTTCGGAACTGCAATAAGAAAAAATTAATTTCTCTAGGACCGAAGAGGAACCGAGTTTAGAGAGGCCTTGTCTGCTTTGCGGCGCCCTCGACTGAACTTCTGACTCCGCCCTCGGTCGTCATGCTGCTGTCATCCAATCATCATCCAGTCTTCCTTCGTGTTTTGATATGATCTGACTCTTTCAGAAGTTTATCCTACTTACGGGCTGCCTTCGTGCAAGAGCCCGTGGTCCCCTTCGTTTTAAGGGGGCCAATCTAAAACAACAACAACAACAACTGACTCTTTCACAAGCTTATCCTACTTACGGGCTGCCTTCGTGCAAGAGCCCGTGGTCCCCTTCGTTGTAAGGGGGCCAATCTAAAACAACAACAACAACAACATTCACTCTGGTATACCTGGTCGGTTAAAATTGGTTTGGTAAGGTGTAATATTAGCAAGGACAATCGGAACCAAATTAAATGACATATACGAACAGGAACTTCATTCCATATATTGTCTGCCTTGACATTAATATAATGTCAAGTACAAAACTTAAAAGAATTGATAAAATGCAATCTTTCTTAGACCTGAAATAAAAGAAATGGCATACACATGTGAAAGACTTGAATAGCCATCTTGTACATTTAAACTTCAGTGCAGCATGTACGTACACTCACGTCACGTGTCGGCGAAAATAACTTTTCTTGACTCGGGAAACCAACTCGGGTGAATCCTCTGTATCCTCCTAAGAGCGTATCTTAACAATCCATTGAAGAAGTAAACTACGCCGGGTATCATGAAAACAAAATGAAAAACAAAGTACATCAGCCAGTACTGGACAATGTGCCTCAGACTCATATTCCTGACGAAAAGCGGCACGGATAAACCCAGGGTGTCGGCGAGGAATCGCAGCATCGCCGGGTACGACAACCCCGGCACCATCATGTTGATTCCATCCATGAGGGAGGAGGACATGTGCTCTTGATTCCAACCGGATCTCGAGAGGTTTGGAATGATGACTAGCCTTTCTATCTCTGCGCACAGAGCCTTCGTCTCTGCTGCCGTTCCTTTACAGAAGTTGTACTTGTCTTCAATGCCCAAGAGCCAGCCAATTCCCCTCCAGAAATGAACGAAGCCCTCTAGGTCGCGTTCGGTCGCTCCCCACGCCCCCATGGATCTTGGGTGGGCCAACATGATGCCCAGGAAGCAGTACTGAGTCAGGACCATGTCCCACTGGCTGATATACAGTGGAGGATTGGCTGGAGACTCCAAACAGATGCCAGGTTCAGCCTGCATCTGTAAATCCTGACGTAGGGAGGGACTGAAAGGGCATTTAGGTTCGACATGACCTTTGCTCCTGACGTTTGTCCTCTGAACTTCGTTGTAGTTCTCTGAAGAGTTGAAAATACCCGCGGCATTATTGTGAATATTCCTGACGTGTAGGATATCTTTGTGGGCTCTGTCATTGGGGTCCCAAACATCGCCCGAAAACCACGTGATGATGTGCATTATTGTCGAGACGTAGCGACGTAGCGCTCGAGTTGGGGTATCCGATTTATCTGTGTAAATTAAAGGTTTTATTATTCTGTTCATGGAAAAGGCCATAAGAAGTGACAGAAGATCAGAGAAAAATATACAGAAAAGAAATTTTTGGTAGAAACTTCTGCCCCGATCAAAGAGCTCGCGGTCGAGCCATTCGGGTTGCACCGGTTGGTTGGAAGAGTCTCCCGGTTCATTCAAACCTTCCAAAAGTTCTTTTAATCTAGGCGAGAGTTTTTCGTAATTGAAATCACCCACGGAATTTTCCTTCAAATAATAATTATTGCAAATACTCTCTACACCTTTATCACCATAAGAAACATTAGCATTGCAATCGTTATTGTTATTACACACACTTTCCGACACACCGAATCTCTCGCTGGCATTGCGTGAGGTGAGTCTCAACCTCAAATAATCCTCTGCTGATATGGAAAGGCCATTTTCTTTTAAGTCCTCGGAGCCCCCAATTCCCATGTGGCGGAGCCTGACGGAAGTTGTGCTTCCGGACACTCCAACATCTGCGTGGTTGAGCCTCGCTATTACCGGGCACTCGCGTGTACCGACCTCGTATGAGTCACTTGCCGATGAGCAGACCATCTTCATTGTTCCTGCAAATAAAGGAGCTTATATTATTGTCAAGTTTTTTTTATATATTAGTTAAGTTAATGATACACAATTAGAATGGAATAATCAATGAACATAGTATAAAATCATATCAACATATCTTAGATAAATCATCCTTATTTCATTATTATTATTATTATTATTATTACTAGCCAAGCTACAACCCTAGTTGGAAAAGCAAGATGCTATAAGCCCAAGGGCTCCAATAGGGAAAAATAGCCCAGTGAGGAAGGGAAATAAGGAAATAAATAAATGATGAGAATAAATTAACAAATCATTCTAAAAACAGTAGCAACGTCAAAACAGATATGTCCTACATAAACTATTAACAACGTCAAAAACAGACATGTCATATATAAACTATAAAAAGACTCATGTCAGCCTGGTCAACATAAAAACAAGTTACAACCCTACTTGGAAAACAAGGATGCTAGGCCAGCGCACCAGGTACCCATTGAAATACTACTGCTTGAGAGTTATTGGGTCCTTTGACTGGCCAGAGAGTACTACATTGGATCCCTCTCTCTCTGGTTACAGTTCATTTTCTCTTTTCCTGCACATACACCGAATAGTCTATCCTATTCTTTACATATTCTCCTCTGTCCTCATACACCTGACAACACCAAGATTGCCAAACAATTCTACTTCACTTCAGGAGTTAAGGTCTCTACTGTGATTGTTCAGTGGCTACTTTCCTATTAGTAAGGGTAGAAGAGGCTCTTTAGCTATGGTAAGCAACTCTTCTAGGAGAAGGATACTCCAAAATTAAACCATTGTTCTCTGGTCTTGGGTAGTGCCATAGCTTCTGTACCATGGCCTTCCACTGTCTTGGATTAGAGTTCTCTTGCTTGGGGGTACACTCGGGCACGCTGTTCTGTCTTGTTTCTCTTCCTCTTGTTTTATTAAAGTTTTTATAGTTATTTTATTTTTACTATTATTATTATTATCATTATCATTATTATTATTACTTGCTAAGCTACAACCCTAGATGGAAAAGCAGGATGCTATAAGCCCAGGGGCCCCAACAGGGAAAATAGCCCAGTGAGGGATGGAAACAGGGAAAAATAAAATATATTTAGAACAGTAACAACATTAAAATAAATATTTCCTATATAAACTATACAAACTTTAACAAAACAGGAATCCCTTCTACCCTTACCAAGAGTAAAGTGGCCACTGAACGATGACAGTGCAGTAGTTAATACCTTGGGTGAAGAAAAATTATTTGGTAATCCCAGCTTTTTGAAGTGTATGAGGACAAAGGAAAATATGTAAAGAATAGGCAGACTATTCGGTGTATGTGTAGATAAAGGGAAAGAGCCGTAACCAGAGAGAAGGATCCAATGTAGTACAGTCTGGCCAGTCAAAGGACCCCATAACTCTCTAGTGGCAGTGTCTCAACGGACAGCTGGTGCCTTGGCCAACCCATGTGTATGAAAATGGAAATTGAGCCATTTAAGGGGGTTCGCGTCCCGCTCCAACTCGTTAGTCCCATTAGGGTTTGCAACCGTACCATCCTTGTGAGCTGGGGTTGGGAGAGCCTATAGGTCTATCTGCTGAGTCATCAGCAGCCACTGCCTGGCCCTCCCTGGTCCTAGCTTGGGGGGAGAGGAGGCTTGGGCGCTGATCATATAATAAATGGTCAGTCTCTAGGGCATCGTCCTGATTGATAGGGCAGTGTCACTGTCCCTTGCCTCTGCAATTCATGAGCGACCTTTAAAACTTAAAAAACCAGATTGGAATCCAATGTAGTACTCTCTGGCCAGTCAAAGGACCCAATAACTCACAACGGGTGATTAAAAAATAGCCACTGAAGCGTTTAAATTGGTTTCTTATCAGCTAAGGCTTTCAAAAGGCCACAGAATGAATGGTAGATTAATTATCTGCTCATATTAATGATCCCAAAACTTAGTGAATTCGCCTGGTTGATATTTAACGAGGTGTCCCCTTATAGCTACAAGTGTCCATGTCACATTTTCTGACGTCAATTGAATATATTCAAAAGGAATCTCACTCTAAAGGCAATTTGAATAGGGACGTGTCTCTCTCTCTCTCTCTCTCTCTCTCTCTCTCTCTCTCTCTCTCTCTCTCTCTCTCTCTCTCTCTCTCTCTCTGACACTTGCGAATAAAAGATCTGAGTGAACTCGACTTAACCTTTATAAAACTTTGTGGTTAAAGGTTTGTGCTTGGCTCCACTCTGACTAAACCTTTAAGTGTGTGTGTTTGTTCGTTATGTTTTTACACACGCATACATACATTCATACACACGCGCACACACACACACACACACATATATATATATATATATATATATATATATATATGTATATGTATATATATATATATATATATATGTATTAGAGAGAGAGAGAGAGAGAGAGAGAGAGAGAGAGAGAGAGAGAGAGAGAGAGAGAGAGAGAGAGAGAGAGAGAGAGACTAAAGCTTTGTCTGTATTTACTTATTTGATATATATATATATATATATATATATATATATATATATATATATATATCCCTTTTCCATGTCCCTATGATCAGCAAAACTATACTAGTTAGGGCCACCCATACTAGGTTGGTTTGCTGTAAGCTCTCAGACGAAACCATCCCACCATCAATCAACATTGGCCAGAGGAGTGGTAAAAGATAGCCAAACACCAGATATGAATAAGGACATGTCTGAGGCCTTTGTCCTGCAGTGGACTAGAAATGTCTTTAAGGTCATTTATAGTTTATATAGGAGATATTTATTATAATGTTACTCTTCACAAAATATTTAACTTTTCCTTGTTTCCTTTCCTCACTGGGCTATTTTCCCTGTTGGGGACCCTGGGATTATACCATCCTGCTTTTCCAATTAGGGTTGTAGCTTAGCAATTAATAATAATAATAATAATAATAATAATAATAATAATAATAATAATAATAATAATAATAATATGAAGACATAGAATATAGAGTGAAATTTGGCGTGTAATTCCCGTAGAGTTTGATATGGTATATTATTATTATTATTAGTAGTAGTAGTAGTAGTAGTAGTAGCAGCAGCTAAGCTGCAACCCTAACTGGAAAAGCAGGATACTACAAACCCAAGGGCTCCAACGGGGAAAAATATCCCAGCGAGGAAAGGAAATATGGAAATATACAAACAAGAGAATATACAAACAATTAAAATAAGATATTTTACGAATAATAACATTAAAATAATTCTTTTATATATATGAATTATAAAAAATTGAAGCTAAGATATATTCTCTTTTATAAGGAGCCAAAAAAATGAATAAGAGAGAAACAACAGATATAAATAAACAAATAAGAATAAGAGAGAAACAACAGATATAAATAAACAAATAAACAAACAAGAGAAATAATGAATAATTAAAATAAGATATTTTATGAATAATAACATTAAAATAATTCTTTTAATGATATATGAATTGTAAAAAAATGAAACTTAAGATATATTCTCGTTTATATCGAGCCAAAAAATGAATAGGAGAGAAACAACAGATATAAATAAACAGTAAAATGTGTACCCCAGTGAGCCACTGGCGTAGCAGAAAAGGCTTTTGAAAAGCTTCGTGCTCTTAATGTGTAGCCTGTTGTGTAGGTCAGGGGAAGATTGCAAAAACAGTGCCAACACTCTCTCTCTCTCTCTCTCTCTCTCTCTCTCTCTCTCTCTCCTCTCTCTCTCTCTCTCTCTCTCTCTCTCTCTCTCTCTCTCTCTCTCTCTGCACACTGGTGGAATGTTAAACTGTTTACCATTCCGAAAATAACTCGCAAATCTCTCTCTCTCTCTCTCTCTCTCTCTCTCTCTCTCTCTCTCTCTCTCTCAACAAAGAACATTGTTTAACTAATCTTTAGCATTGATAAAAGAAGACGAGAGAGAGAGAGAGAGAGAGAGAGAGAGAGAGAGAGAGAGAGAGAGAATGCAAGCTTTTTTCCCAATGTTTGCCAGTACCTGACCTAGCCCAACATACTAGGAGAGAGAGAGAGAGAGAGAGTACCAACTCATTATTATTATTATTATTATTATTATTATTATTATTACTTGCTAAGCTACAACCCTAGTTGGAAAAGCAGGATGCTAAAAGCCCAAGGGCTCCAACAGGGAAAAATAGCCCGGTGAGGAAAGTAAATAAGCAAACAGATAGAATGGTGTGCATGAGTGTACCCTCAAGCAAGAGAGCTCTAACCCAAGACAGTGGAAGACCATGGTACAGAGGCTATGGCACTACCAAAGAATAGAGAACAGTGGTTTGATTTAGGAGTGTCCTTCTCCTAGAAGAGCTGCTTACCATAGCTAAAGTGTCTCTTCTACACTTAGAGGAAAGAAACCACTTTTTTAACTTGTAAATGTGAGGTACTTAAGTGATACCTGCTAAATTAAAACTCTATAAGAATTTTCGGCCCCAAATTTTCAAAAAGATTTTCGGCCCCAAATTTTAATAAAAATTTTCGGCCAGAAAATTGACCGAAATTTTCGAAAAAATTTTCAAAAATTTTCGAAAAAAAATTTGGCCGAAATTTTCGATAAAATAATTATGATATAAATTTGCATTTTTAAAGAATAATTTATATAATATACACTATAATGGAATTTTATCTAAATAAATATTTCCCATACTAATTTAAGAATATAAAATATTATTCTATTAACTAAAATTAATTAAAAAAAAGGTGTTAAGTGAATATTATTAATGTGTCAAGTCCTTATAAATAAAATAATTGTATATAGGCCTCAAAATTGTTTTAGGCCTAAAATATAACACTCTGACATATCTCATTTTATAGTTTATTTATGGAAAAATCTATTTTAATGTTGTTATTTTTCTTAAAGTGTGTTATTTTCAGTGTTCATTACTTCTCTTTTATAGTTTATTTATTTCCTTGTTTCCTTTCCTCATTGGGCTCTTTTTTCATGCTGGGGCCCTTGGGTTTATAGCATCCATATAGCTTTTCCAGCTAGGGTTGTAGCTTAGCAAGTAATAATAATAATAATAATAATAATAATAATAATATCAATGATAATGATGATAATAATAATAATAATTATTATTATTATTAATATTACCTCTAAGAAATAATTAATTTGGCACACGAGAGAGAGAGAGAGAGAGAGAGAGAGAGAGAGAGAGAGAGCTAAGATTATGGAGAGAGAGAGAGAGAGAGAGAGCTAAGATTATGGGATTGGAGAGAGAGAGAGAGATAGCTAAGATTATGGAGAGAGAGAGAGAGAGAGAGAGTTAAGATTATGGGGATTGGGAGAGCCTATAGGTCTATCTTCTGAGTCATAAACAGCCATTGCCTGGTCCTACCAGCTCCTACGTTGAGAGCCTATAGATCTATCTGCTGAGCCATCTACGGCCATTGCCTGCGTCCCCCTGGGGCTAGCTTGGGTGGAGGTGTGTGTGTGTAATCAGACCCTTAAGGCATTATCACTGCATTTAAACCGAAACGAATTAACTAACCACTAGGTTGGTTTGCTGTGAGCGATCAGACAGAAGTTCTCCCACCATCACCAATTCGTAGACATTAA